>NW_015396773.1:0-2490 GCF_001527695.2 Protobothrops mucrosquamatus
GGGAACGGCAGTCCCAAGGTGAAGAACCCAATGGATAAACAATCCATCACCTTCATCTATCGTTCAGCTCATCAAGCAGGCCGTCCCTGGGTGGGCTCGAACCACCATCCTTCTGGTTAACAGCCAGACGCGCTAACCCCTTGCGCCACAGAGACCTGGCACAGGCCTCCCCCTCGGCTCCCCCCACCTGAGCATCCGTGGCTGGGGCTGGCTAGACAGCCATAAGATCCCTTGGTCCCAAGGCATGGTGTGCTCCTCTCTCCCGCCATCAGACAGGAAAGGAGAAAGCCCGGATGTAACTATTGCTTCTTTTGAGACAGGATCTCATCCACTGTGCCAGTGGTGTAGGGGCATCATGCAGGGTTCCCAATCTTGTGACCCGGGTTCGAGTCCCGGCTGGCGCACGTCTCCTTCCACCTTTTGCCCTTCTAGGATATACAGGCAGCATCGCCAGACGAAGTTTTTGTCCCGGATTCTGTTTTCAATGGGAGGAATATAGAAATGCTCTTGGTGGTTGACACACCGACATCGCCTTGCACTCTCTCTGCTTTTGGTTGAACTCTTACGAGGATAGCTGGGGCCAAAGCCCCAGAGTCACTATCAGCTGGAAGAAGTGCCTATAGGGATGAGATTCGAATCCATGCATACAGAGTACATGGCATTAGTTGTCCTTGAATTTCCCCACTCAATCATCTTGCTAAGGGAAAAGTACCTGCAGGTGTTCTTGGGTGAACTCAAACCACCCCGTCCTTCTGTTCAACAGCCAGACCCCTTGACCCCCTCATGTTCCAGAGATGTGGGTCATGGCTCCAACTCAGCCTATGTCAGTGGTGGTGAACCTATGGCATGCGTGCCAGAGGCGGCACTCGGAGCCGTCTCTGTGGGCACACGTGCCATCACCCCAGCACCGCCTCCCCCCATGGCCCCCTCCTCACCAGCAGCCCCCCTGGAGAAAAGTCGCCCCCGGGCGCAGCCCGCACAGAGCAGCACAGCCAAGGACATAGCTGGGCAACAGGGAGAAACCTCTGCCCTCACACCCCATAGCGTGCAGATGATGCTGTAGAGTGTGGGCGGAGGGCATGGCTGCCATGGTGCTGCAGGGCTGCCTGGGCGATCTGCTGTGGTGGGCCATGGAGGCAGTGCGTGGCCCTGTGGGCGGGCAGGGGTGGAGCAGGCAGGGTGGGAGGCGGAGCAGGGGCAGGGGCAATTTTTGGGCACTCGGTCTCTAAAAGGTTCACCATCACTGTTCTAGGTTGCTTCTCTCCTTGATTAGTTTCCATTAGTTTCCAAATAGAGATAAGCAGCTAGTTTCAGAAAGGTTGTCTAGGTTTTTAAGTCTAACGAAAGTTATAGGGGGGAATCTTTTGTAAAAAAAAACAAAACCAAAACAGTATTTAATATGTATTTGCTATTTATATGTAGGGGTGTGGGTCTGTACATATGTTGTACATAGTAGGTGTGTGTCATGTATGTGTTTTCACTTTGAGAGTGGGCAACTAAATTTCATTTTTGATGTGTGCCATTGTGCCCACAGTAAAAAATGACAATAAAGGTTATCTTATCTTATTGTATCTTATCCTGAACAACATTTAATGAAGAGAAGGACGAGGGGGGACATGATAGCAGTGTTCCAATATCTCAGGGGCTGCCACAAAGAAGAGGGAGTCAAGCTATTTTCCAAAGCGCCTGAAGGCAGGACAAGAAGCAACGGATGGAAACTAATCAAGGAGAGAAGCAACCTAGAACTAAGGAGAAATTTCCTGACAGTGAGAACAATTAATCAGTGGAACAACCTTCCTCCAGAAGCGGTAAATGCTCCAACACTGGAAGTTTTTAAGAAGAGACTAGGCAGCCATTTGTCTGAAATGGTATAGGGTTTCCTGCCTGTGCAGGGGGTTGGACTAGATGACCTCCAAGGTCCCTTCCAACTTTTATTATTATTATTATTATTATTATTATTATTATTATTATTATTATTATTATTATTATTAACAGGATACAACCAGCAGCCTGAAAATGCCTTAAATTCTGCTCCCTCAATTTTTTTACTCGGCCACTGAGCTCCGTAAAGGCACAAAACACTAAGGAATAGCAGATCTTTAATCCATCCCCTACTGCAAGCAACAGTCTGGGATAGCCAGCAAAAGACATGGGCATGCTGGCTGAGATTAGCCCATATCTGCGGTTTCTGTGGTGTAATGGTTATCACATTTGCCTAACACGCAAAAGGTCCCTGGTTCGAAACCAGGCAGAAACACATCTTTTTTCTCAGCATGAGAACATTTCAAGTCTCGAGACTTCCGGTGGCAGGCGATTTCGCTGGTCGCAGCTGTTTGCTGCCTCCCGCCTGTTTTGCGTAAAAGCCGGTTTGACAGCTAGCATCTGCTGTCAAACGGCTTGATACCTTTCCCCTGGGCATAAGGGGATCGGTGAGCTGCCCGGGGTAGGAGTTGAGTTCCCGAGTCGTCCTATATGGACGATGTAGGTGAG
>NW_015396773.1:4624-7906 GCF_001527695.2 Protobothrops mucrosquamatus
TTGCTTAAGTTTAGAGTTTGGAGTTAGAGATATTAATATTTGTTTACTTGTAGTTGAATGTTAGCCTAGGTTTGGTTTGGGAAGTCTGGGGGGTAGGGGGATGGGATAAATCATTGTGTAATACTTGTGATGTATTTTTTTGTTTATGATAAAAACAATAAAATTCTATATTGAAAAAAAAAAAAAAAAAAAAAAAGAACATTTCAAGTCTCAAGGCTATACAGGAAATATCTCCTTGCACCACCTGGGCCCCAGCTCTGCCTGAGTTCCTGGGGTGCAGCAGACTGATCCTCCTTCCTTAGGTGCAAAAGAAATATATTTTGTCTCAGCCATGCCAACCAAGAGCCAGTTTAGCAAAAATTAAGAAAAAAGAGGTTATGGGTTTCTTTTATTCCTTCTGGTCTTGACTTTGCTGGAGCTCAGCTGTGAATTCCTATAAAAACTGTCTGAAGCCTGGCTAGCCAGGAAAGGAGCTTTGGGAAGCCAAGTTCTTCACCAACACTGGACTATCCCTTTGACCCAACGACTAATCCAGTCTGGGAAAGGAGGTCCCCAAATTCCCTCATTCTGAGAACTTCCAAGCTAACAAATTTGGGTGAAACTGGGGTGGGGGGCAGGCGGTGGAACTCTCCTCATCCCCCCCACTTTTATCCTTCTTCTTCCTTGAATGGAAGTTCTGGGCATCAGCTTTGGACTGATGGCCCACTACAGTAATGAACCTTTTAGAGACCGAGTGCCCCAAAACCGTCCCCCCCACCCCTGTCCCCGCTCCACCCTGCCCGCTGGGCCACCCACCACCTCCACGGCCTGCCACAGATCACAGCAGCGCCATGGCAACCATGCCCTCTGCCCGTGCTCCGCAGCATCATCTGCGCGTGACGGGGCGCAAGGGTGGAATCTTGTCCCCGCTGCCTGGCTACCATGTCCTTGGCTGGGCTGCTTTGCGTGGGCCTCGCCCGGGAGCGACTCTCCTCCAGGGGGGCTGCTGGTGAGGAGGGGGCCGTGGGAGGAGGCGGGGCTGGGGCAATGGTGCATGTGCCCACAGAGAGGGCTCCGAGTGCCGCCTCTGGCACGCGTGCCATAGGTTCGCCACCACTGTTGTAGATGATTCCTGTTTTTTCTTCTGTGGTTGTCGGGTCTTTTGGTCTGCTTAGGATGTTTTGAAGCAGTGATTCTCAACCTTTTTAATGCCACGACCCCAACCGGTCGTAAGTCGAGGATTAAACCGGTCGTAAGTCGAGGATTAAACCGGTCATAAGTCAAGGACTACCCAACCGGTCGTAAGTCGAGGACTTTCCCTGCCCGGGAGCGCTGCGCATGCGTGGTTCCGCCCCCTGCAGCGGCCGAGGCGTAGCTGGCAAGCGGCAGAGACGGAGTAGGCCGACCACCAGCTGGCCCAGCCCAAGGGAGGTAAGGAAAAGGGGAAAAAAATGGCGGACAAAAAAAATGGCGGGCAAAAAAAATGGCGGACAGCCTTGCTTGGCGACCCCCATGAAATGGTCGATCGACCCCAAATGGGGTCCCAACCCACAGGTTGAGAACCACTGTTTTGAAGGGCTTTAGTTGGCTTGTGTGCTATGCTGATTCCATGCGGTTGTGGGAGTCTGTTGGTGGTTTCTGAGATATTCTTGATGTATGGCAGTGTAATTCTTTTTAGGGTTTGTGTTGGTTGTGCTGCATTTGTTTGAGAGGTCGGGGACTTTTTGATAAAGTTGTGTGGATATTCATTTTTTTGAAAAATGTTGTGTAGATGCTCTATTTCCTTTTTTCTGCTGTTTCGGGTTGCTGCAGTGTGTTTGGGCTTGTTTAAATAAAGTCCTTACACAGCTTCTCTTCTGAGAGGTTGGATTGTCACTTTGGTAGAGGAGCACCTGGTTGGTTTGGGTGGTTTTTCTGTAGACTTACATTTCTAGTTTTCCATTGTGGTCTCTGCTGATCAGGATGCAGAACACATCCACGAACATCAATTAGCCATCAGAAGACATGATGAAAATTCTTTAATTTTACAATATGTCGATAGACTTAACCATTGTTTCAGTTGGGAAAATGTGACCATCATAGACCAAGCCAGGTCCAAAAATGGCAGGGAATTTCTAGAAGCCTGGCACTCTGACAAATCAGCCATCAAAAGACACACAGAGATTAACAACATCTATAGACTATGCAAAAGAGACAATCAACCAACCCAAAAAAGAACAAACAAAGACTTGAACACTGGGCTCTGTCTAACAAAATGAAATTCAGCGGTGAAAAAAGTAAAGTTCTACATTTAGGCAAAAAAAAACCCACATGCACAGGTATAGCATAGGTGGTACTTTGCTCAATAGTAGTAACTGTGAAAAGGATCTCGGAGTCCTAGTGGACAATCACTTAAATATGAGCCAGCAGTGTGCTGCAGCTGCCAAAAAAGCCAACACAGTGCTAGGCTGCATTAACAGAGGGATAGAATCAAGATCACGTGAAGTATTAATATCACTTTACAAGGCCTTGGTAAGGCCACACTTGGAATACTGCATCCAGTTTTGGTCATCACAATGTAAAAAAGATGTTGACATTGTAGAAAGAGTATAGAGAAGAGCAACAAAGATGATTAGGGGACTGGAGGCTAAAACATATAAGGAACGGTTGCTGGAATTGGGCATGTCTAGTTTAATGAAGAGAAGGACGAGGGGTGAGATGATAGCAGTGTTCCAATATCTCAGGGGCTGCCACAAAGAAGAGGGAGTCAAGCTATTCTCCAAAGCGCCTGAAGGCAGGACAAGAAGCAATGGATGGAAACTAATCAAGGAAAGAAGCAACCTAGAACTAAGGAGAAACTTCCTGAGAGTTAGAACAATTAACCAGTGGAACAACCTGCCTCCAGAAGCAGTGAATGCACTGGAAGTTTTTAAGAAGAGACTGGACAGCCATTTGTCTGAAATGGTATAGGGTTTCCTGCCTGACAAATCTATAGACTAGATGACCTCCAAGGTCCCTTCCAACTTTATTATTATTATTATTATTATTATTATTATTATTATTATTATTATTATTATTATTATTATTATTATTATTATTATTATTATTATTATTATTATTACTACTACTAAAATGACTTCAACACCTCTCCACCAGCAATCAGCACCCAGATCCGCATAGATTATCTCCAAGGTTAACATCAGATCAACAATCAAGCAAACAATATCCCAATCAAGAAACTGCCAACAGCAAACAGCCCAATCAAAGAATCTCTAAGACCATCCCCACCAACACTGACAGGGCAAGCCACCAGAATATAAACTG
>NW_015396773.1:14817-18228 GCF_001527695.2 Protobothrops mucrosquamatus
CAGGAGAGAAGCCGTATCGGTGTGTGGACTGTGGTGAGGGCTTTAGGTGGAACTGTGATCTCACTTCCCATAAAAGGATCCACACAGGGGAGAAGCCATATCAGTGCACGGAGTGTGGCAAGAGCTTTAGTTTTAGCAGTAGTCTTAATTCCCACAAGAGGACCCATACAACGGAGAAGCGATATCCATGTGTGGAATGTGGAGAAGGCTTTAGGTGGATTTGTGACCTCACTTCCCACAAAAGGATCCACACAGGGGAGAAACCGTATCAGTGCCTGGAGTGTGGAAAGAGCTTTGCAAGGAGCAATGCCCTCACTTGCCATAGAAGGATCCACACGCGGGAGAAGCCATATCAGCAGCGGAAGTATGGAAAGAGCTTCAGTAGAAATATGGGTAATCCTCGGTTTATGACCGCAATTCAGTCCAAAATTTCTGTGGCTAAGCAAGACGGTTATTGAGTAAATTTTGACCCTTTCGACAACCTATACTTGCCGCACTTGTTAAGCGAATCACTTCAATTGTCAAGTTAGTTAATTGTCAAGTCCGCTTAACACTTGTTGTTAAGTGAATGTGGCTTCCTGTTGTCTTCGCCTGTCAAAAGGTCACAAAAGAAGATTATATGACCAAGGGACACTGCAACCCTTTTTAAGAAGAAACTGGACAGCCATTTGTCCGAAATGGTATAGGGTTTCCTGCCTGAGCAGGAGGTTGGACTAGATGACCTCCAAGGTCCCTTCCAACTTTATCATTATTATTATTATTATTAGTTGCCCAATACCTGAAATTTGGCCAGGTGACCATTGGGATGCTGCAACGGTTGTAAGTGTGAAAAACAGTAATATCCCTTTTTTCAGTGGTGTAGCTTTGAACAGTCACAAAGTGAATTGTTGTAAGTCAAAGACTACCTGTAGTCATCTCAAATCTCATGGAGGGACCACTTGAGTATAAAATAAAATTCTGGACCTTCGATACGCATGGATAAATGGCCTTTCTAGTCCAAACTAGAACGAGGTGGATCCTAAATCCTGCTTGGGTTTTTTTTGCTAAGTAGGAGGTTAGAACTAAAAAGCGAGTGTCATTGGAGATAAAGGGCATTAATTGTCCAGCCTGTTATTTAATAGGAAGAAACCTCAAGAGGAAGAAAATGAACTACAATCGTGAAAACTCCTATAAATGCACACGGCAAGCTTTTTCTCCAGCGAAGGTGCCAAGTTCTGTTTTCCTGTCGCAGCTAGAAGCTAAAATAGATTTTTTTTTTTGGTACATGTACCTGTAGCCTTAGATTAAATTAATGACTTACAGTTGGTATGATTTCTTTCCAGTTACATAGTTAAATGAATTTTGGGCTGATTATCAATTACAAACATTGGGTTATTTGTGGAGGGGGCCTACATGGGGGTTTTGGAATCTCACGGCAACTTGAAATCATTTACACAAAGGTCAACAATGGTCTATCGGTCCTGCAAGGTAATAAGAGTTAGGAAACATGGCCGGATAGGCTAATACAGTGATGGCGAACCTTTTAGAGGCCGAGTGCCCAAATTGCAACCCAAACCCCACTTATTTATTGCCGGGTGCCAGGTGGGCATGGCTGTGGTGGTCATGGCAGACTGGGTGGGTGTGGCCAAGGTGGGCATGGTCACCTTGATGTTGCTCATGGGGAGGGACGCCTGTGGGGGCCGGGCAGGGTTGGGGGAGATCCAGGGGGTCTCTGGCAGGTGGGGTGGTGGGCAGGAGGCTTGTCCTGCGAGGTGAGGCGAGGCAGGGCGGGGGTGCCATTGTTGCAGGGCAAGGCAAGGCAAGGCAGGGCTGGGGTGGCTGCTCCCTGACACCATCGGCCCCCGCACACACAGGCCAGTGAGCGCATGGGGGCCGACAGTGTCCATCAGCAGCCACAGCTTGCTGGCCCCTCAACCGACACACTCTGGGGCTCCACAGCCCACCGCCAGCGGTTCAGAGAAGCCACCTCTGAGCTGGACGGCCGGCTGACAGCTGAGGAGGCGATGCAGTGGGTTGTGCCCGGGAAAAGGAGAGCATGCGAGGCCAGGAGGGATGGGACTGGGGGGGAGAGGGAAACCAGCCGTGCTGGGATGCATCCGGCCACGTGGGACCTCGACAACTTAGCGGGCGGCTGGTTGAAGAGAGACAGTTGCCATCTCCGGGGCATGGCGCGTGTGCCCACAGAGAGGGCTCTGAGTGCCGCCTCTGGCTCACGTGCCATAGGTTCGCCACCACTGGGCTAATATAATAATAGAATGGTGCAAGTCTGAAAGTACACGTCGGCGATCACATTTAAAGTTGTCTTGAAATGCAAAGTGGGTGATAAATAAACAACAGCCTGATAGATCAAATTAGTTTCTTTCTTTCCCTGTTATGCAGCTGCAGGCTTTTTTACATTTTATCGCATTATTCCTTTGGCACCATCTATTTCCCTTGTCCCTCAAGGTGATTCCCACAAACCATTACAAGTTTCTAGTGCTGGGGAAATATCTTCACTTTTAAATCTGTTCCCAGCTGTGTCCAGATGCCAGTAACTATCAAGAGAAAAATGACTATCTAGCCCAGGGGTAGGCCACCTTGGCTCTTTTATGACTCGTGGACTTCAACTCCCAGAATCCCTGAGCCAGCCATGCTGAGGGGAAAGGGAGAGGTTTCCAAGCTGAGCCATGCCGGCTCAGGAATTCTGGGAGTTGAAGTCCACGAGTCATAAAAGAGCCAAGGTTGCCTACCCCTGATCTAGTCAAGCATTCAAAAAGAACCTAGATGTGTCATGAACAGATTTTTTAGGATTACGGGACATGTATGATACATACGGAAGAGCATTACAAGGATTAGGAAAATAGCTGTGAAAGGACAAGGCCTCTCTGCATCTAGAAATATCATTCTTGTTTTTCATTATATTATTTCAAACATTCCAAAATATCAAACGAATCTCGCATTATTCTTCAATTATCTGCACATCCGGAGATTAAAGATTAAAGTCTCAGATCCCACCTGGGTACCCTCAACGGCACCAGCCTCCCTCAGTCTGAAGACTCCTAACCGATGCCAAGGATTCCCTTTGGCTTTCACGGTTTTTCTTCCCTTTTGAAGTCAGGGCTCTTTTTCTCCCACTGGGATGAAACGTGGTCTGACTGCCTGCAGATCCTAGAAAGGTAAAAGGTGAAACAATGTATGCGTCAGCCGGGACTCGAACCCGTGTGGCAAGATCGGGAACGGCTGCTGGAATTGGGTATGTCTAGTTTAATGAAGAGAAGGATGAGGGGGGACATGATAGCAGTGTTCCAATATCTCAGGGGTTGCCATAAAGAAGAGGGAGTCAAGCTATTTTCCAAAGCGCCTGGAGGCAGGACAAGAAGCAACGGGTGGAAACTAATCAAGGAGAGAAGCAATCTAGAACTAAGGAGAAAC
>NW_015396773.1:25720-31496 GCF_001527695.2 Protobothrops mucrosquamatus
AAACTAGAATTGCGCAAAAAAATATTGTATATCAAGATAGCGAAGAAAGTGATGTCAGTGATTGTGAGCAACTGAGCTTCATAAATTCTGACTCTAGCGATGAGGAGTTCTTGGAGTTCCCAGAAAAGTAGAAGAGTACTCGAAACTTAAAGTCTCTCCATTTGTTAATGACAGTCATAATGATTCTTAATGTCACGTTCACTGCTGTTCACTTAACATGGTTGAAATATTATTCTGTTATAGTTTATTAAATATTTTAGTACACCATTTGCTTTAGAATATTTTTTTTTCTTGTTTTCCTCGTCTAAAAACTACCGGTATGTGCGTCTTATGGTCAGGTGCGTCTTATAGAGTGAAAAATACAGTATATCAATGTTTGGCATATGGAAAGACCTTTACTCATAGCAGTTGTCTTAAGGCCTTCTCTGCATGATGAAATATTCCTGATTGTTTTTTCTTATATTGTTTCAAATATTCCAAAATATCAAACACAATTGCCACATTATTCTTTAACTATATTTTAGGTTAAAAAAAAACCCCACAACTTTATTAGAGGTTATCTGATACCTCTTGTTGTTACCTCAGTATTTCTGTTCTGGTATTGGGCCACGTATCTGGGCCTCGTCCCTTCTCTGGGTGTTCTACCTTCTCCATCCCTGCTTGTCTGACGAAGGTTCCAGTGAGAGGTCTGATGGCTACATCCAGAATGTTGGCTGCTGCTTGCAAAGTTTTGTGAGGGCTAAATTCCCTTCCTTTACTGGCTAAGATTTCTTTTCATACACAGTATTTATTTAATGAGCCTCTTGAGTTGGAGCCGATCCCACCACTGCCACCAATTTGTCATCGGTGCTTTTTAAATCAGGGATCCGCAACCTCCAAGTCATGGCTCGTTTGGAGCTGAGCCACGTAAGCGGGTGAGTGTGCGCGCAAAGTTCAACTTGCGTAAGTGGTGGGCACTTGCCCTCACGTGTGATGCTCCATTTGTGTGACCGGTGGGCGTGGAAATGTATCGCTCGCGCACTAGGGCGTGTCATTTAATGGGGTGAAAAGTGATTTTTGCATTTTTTTCCAATGAGGGGTTCCAGTAATATGTGTTTTTACACCAAGAATTGAAATCTTGTCATTTTTGCCATTGCACAATGTTTCGCTTGGTAAATCCATACCTGATCATATACCCCACAAAAGTCTCCTGTAACCCAAATACTGTTAACTTTTATCTTCTCAAAATTATACCTTGTGCTACAGAAATTGGAAGTTTTTTTCCTGCACGAATCTTATCCAGCTAAGCAAAAAATAAGCCCTGCAATCATAAGCTAACATCGGAAAGCAATTATCTGGGTTACAAAAATGTTTAAGCGAGTTTCATCAAGTCTTGTTTTGATTTGTTCGGCATCAGCTGCCAACTTGCTTCTTGGCCTCTGATATAACCCTCACATTTCTAATGTGTACTGTATACACTCTGCTTGCCTCTGTGGCCTGTTTCACACATATATTGCCGTGGTGGCAAACCTATGGGACGTGTGCCACTCGTGGTGCGCAGAGCCCTCTCTGTTGGCACGTGCGCCATCGCCCCAGTCCTAGGCCTTCAGTTGGGTTTTATAAAACTTTTTCGCTTTAGGCCTCTGTCGTCGTGTGCAAAAAAACCAACAGGTTCAATCAATCAATTTCAACTTTTTGCTGGAAAAAAAAAAGATCTCGCAAAGTTGGAATTGATTGATTGAACTTTTTAGTCCCACCCAGTCTGCCGTTAGCACCGCAGCCACCCCCACCCAATGGGCCGCACCCTCCCAATGGGCCACGCCCACCTGGCACCCAACTATACATAACTGGGTTTTGGGTTGCAGTTTGGGCACTCAGTCTCTAAAAGGTTCGCCATCACTGCTCTATTGATTGGGCATGACAGGCCACTGTGGTACTTGCATTGTTTCGTCAAATAACTTCTCTATTTCTTTTGTAGTCAGTTTGCATGTCAAAGGTGGCTCATATACGCCTTCAGACCAGTCAATCAGCTCCACCAGAGTGGATGCTCTGGTGTTGATTAAAGGCGTTTTTCTTGCACGTAGAGAAAAATTTCCCAGCACGTCATTGTCTGCACCCCTCAAGCCAATGAACTTTTCCACACCAGCTCTCCTCTCTTGAATGTCATCTGAACACAAAGAGTGTCTGGATTATCATTTCACTGAAAGCGCACTACGCTGAGCGCTGAATGGGTGGCAAAACAGCATTACTACACCCTTTTGCAGTCTTGACGTGCTGCAGCTGGAACAACGTATGATGCGGTTCTTCAATCTAGGAAAGTTTTTCTTTGATGTTGAACCAAGCAAGGATAGTAGATGCCAATGATGCATTCCACTATCATTCTTAAGTTTTGGAGAGTTTTGTCTTTAAAGCCAAGTTTGGAAACCCATATTCGACAAAGCCTATTTGTCAACCAGCGTGAATGGCTTCGGAGGCCAATTTCCAGAAGAGCCAGGTCTGTGGGAAGTTCTCCTGTCCTTATTGCCTGTGTGATCCATAAAGCTTGATCAGTAGAGAGATCCTTTGCAACAGAGCTTTTCAACCTTTTCAGAGATTTCACCACTTTTAGGATATGGCAATATTCGAGTACCAGCAGTTGCCTAGCAGGTGGGCGTGGCCTGCTTGACCCCACTCACTGGACACAGCTGACTCAAGACAGTTGGATCGGAATGGAACAAGTCACACTGGCTAACTCGATGTGGGGACAACAACAAACTCCTCGCCTCCCCACAAACTGCTAGCACCCAAGGGCACGCGCGTGCACACACACACACACGCACACACACACTGAATTCCAGGTTTGGAGACTTGTATCTGCAGAGGAAGGAGAGGGCCTTCTCCCCAAGCCCAGGCATGATTGGCAGTTTGCTAGCTCAGATGTAGATAAAAGTCTCCCAGCCTGGAATGTTTGTGTGTGTCCTTGTGTGTGTCCGTGTGTGTGTGTGTATAGCATGCTAAAGAGATGTCCTTTTCCCGATCTGAGACATCGTTGGTGTTTCCCTGTCCAGTGCCCCCTCCTGGCAAAGCAGGAGATGGAAGACATTTGCAGGAAACAGTTTCCTCCAAGTCCAACTTCTATCTAGACCAGTGGTTCTCAACCTTTTTAATGCCGCGACCCCAACCAATCGTAAGTCAAGGACTAAACCGGTCGTAAGTCGAGGACTACCCAACCTGTTGTAAGTCAAGGACTTTCCCTGCCCGGGAGCGCCGCACATGCGTGGTTCCGCCCCCTGCGCTGGCCGAGGCGTAGCTGGCAAGCGGCAGAGACAGAGCAGGCCGACCACCAGCTGGCCCAGCCCAAGGGAGGTAAGGCACCCGCCGGAAAAGGGGGAAAAAAATGGCGGACAAAAAAAATGGTGGACAGCCTTGCTTGGCGACCCCATGAAATGGTCGATCGACCCCAAATGGGGTCCCGACCCACAGGTTGAGAACCACTGATCTAGACCTCCTCTCCAGAGATCTTTCAAGGCAGAAGTTGGACTGAGGAAACTGCTTCCTGCAAACTTTAGCCGCATCAGCTTTATGGTTGCCCTCAAAGGGCCAGTTGCATATAAGATTATTGTATCATATTAGTTCAGGAGTGTATTATGTCTAAAGCGTGGGCCAAACAGGATTAACATTTCAAAGATGAACAAATATTTCAAATAAATCTGCAAAAAAATAAATTTAAAAGAAAGAGAAAACATAAGCTTTTTAGTTCACTCTCTCTCATGCCGTTTTGTCCGATGCCAGATGTTTGGCATCTTTTATTGGCTACAAGTTCATGTTTGAGGTTAGGTTCTGAGCTGTGGAAACTCAGGATAGAGCAGAAGTGTGCAACAGTTAGAAGACTTCTGTGTGGGATAATAATAATAATAACAATAATAATAAAATAATAATAATAATAATAATAATAATAATAATAATAATAATAATAATAATAATAATAATAATAATAATAAAGTTGGAAGGGACCTTGGAGGTCATCGAGTCCAACCCCTTGCTCAGGCAGGAAACCCTACACCATTTCGGACAAATGGCTGTCCAGTCTCTTACAAACTTCCAGTGTTGGAGCATTCACCGCTTCTGGAGGCAGGTTGTCCCGCTGATTAATTGTTCTAACTGTCAGGAAGTTTCTCTTTAGTTCTAGGTTGCTTCTCTCCTTGATTAGTTTCCACCCGTTGCTTCTTGTCCTGCCTTCAGGCGCTTTGGAGAATAGCCTGACTCCCTCTTCTTTGTGGCAGCCCCTGAGATATTGGAACCGTGCTATCATGTCACCCCTCGTCCTTCTCTTCATTAAACTAGACATGCCCAATTCCAGCAACTGTTCCTTATATGTTTTAGCCTCCAGTCCCCTAATCATCTTTGTTGCTCTTCTCTGTACTCTTTCTAGAGTCTCAACATCTTTTTTACACCATGGTAACCAAAACTGGATGCAGTATTCCAAGGCCTTGTAAAGTGATATTAACACTTCACATGATCTTGATTCTATCCCTCTGTTAATGCAGCCTAACACTGTGTTGGCTTTTTTGGCAGCTGCAGCACACTGCTGGCTATATTTTGTTCACTCTCATCACAGAGAAAAGATGCTCACACAGCATGCACTATCAAACATGCAGAGCATTTGAGCAGCTTGTAAGCGGAGTTGGGGCATCATTCCAGGGATGAACCTGCTGAACTATGTGGTTCCTACAGAATCATACTTTGCCTTAAGTGTGTTGTTACATGGGAGTTCTATCAGCTCCATCTGGATGTTTACAGGTGCTTTCTCCACGTCAAGTGCAAATGGATTACTGAGCAGTCTAAAATGGAATTTCTGTGCTTCAAAGTCAACCAAGCGACTTGAAGTGTGCTTAGTTTATCAGCAAAAGGAGCATCTGAGAACACAGCGGTGGAGACCTGGTTTATGATTGGCAAAGGAAAGTGACTGAACTTTCCTTGCTGCATCTGAGTCTTCCACAGTCGCAGCTTAGCTTGAAATGCTTTCACTGCATCATACGTGTTCGTGATCACACAGTCCTGTCCCTGAAGCTGAAGATTTAGCACAGTGAGATGCTTAGTCATGTTGCACAGAAAAGCTAATTCACACAGCCACTTTTCATCTCGCAGAACTGTGCATTTTCCTTTACTTTCAATGAATTGGTAGATTTCCACGCGCAACTCGAAAAATCTATTGAGCATTTTTTCTTGACTTAGCCATCGCGCTTCTGTGTAATAGAGCAGATCTCCAAGTTCAGAATGTGTTTCCTCAAGAAAAGACTTAAATTGACGGTGATTTAAACGTTTGGCTCTTATAAAGTTAACTGTGTTACAGTGCTCGTTGCATGTTCCACCTTCAGGGTTTCGCCGCATAGTGTTTGCTGGTGTATGATATACGATGATATGCTGTCAGCTCACCTGTGCCATTCTTGCTCTTCATCTTCTCTTGCATCCTTCCCACTAATCCATTCTTTTCCCTGCACATCCAAGGGAAGTGCTCAATCTATTGTCAGTCTTATAAGTTTGTCCCAGGGCAGTTTCATATCATTTAAGCATTTGTTGTTCGTCCATCGATTTCGATGAAGACCTTGACATCTTGTGGGATTGTGGGCCATCAACGGTGTGTCCGTAGATGGCTGATGAGACCGATGTTAGCACGGAATGTTCTGCCACATACTGAACAGAGAAATGTGGACACTGTTGCTTCAGCATTTGCAGCTCTGGCTTTACAGAGTGCTCGCTTCTCTTGTGCCAAGATTGTCCTCCTGTGTTCATATGTCTGGCACCCCTGGTAAACCAG
>NW_015396774.1:0-7906 GCF_001527695.2 Protobothrops mucrosquamatus
AATGAACACAGAACATAAAAAATTGAAAATGCCCTAATTTTCAAACCACTACCTTTAATCTATTCCTTGAAAATTAAATTTAGTTCTTATATCAAAAGCAAGATAGCTCTATTTTTAAAGAAGGAATTCTTATTGCATTGTTCGCCTTGGCATTCTCCAAAAGGTCATTAATTAAGTCAGCTGTCCCCAACCTTTGCAGCTTGGCAGCCCCATTGGGGGGGGGGGGTAGAGGGGAACCAGGCTGTGTGAGTGACGGATTGGCGTGCCTGGCCTGGTTCCGAATAGGACAGGCCCGGTGACTGGCTGCCACCCAGGGGTTGGGGACCCCTGAATTAAGTTGTTCAAATCTGTGTTAAGACCACTTAGAAGTGCTAAAGCAGCTGTTTCTTTCCAAAGTTTTGGTACAATTGTTTGGAAGGTATCCTGGTTGAGTAATTGGTATGCCTGCGTGTACACAAACTACATCAGTGCTACCATTGTCAGCAAAGCATATTTGCTCTGTATTTTTATTGTATTTATTTGACTGATTAATTTAAATGGAGCACAATTTGGAGCACAATTTTTGGGCGGTCGTAACAGCACATACATACACGCAGAGACAAATTGAGAAAGCACTCAATGAATTTTCTGTGGGACAGAACTGCCCTCTCTGTCCTTGGGAGACAGAAAGAAGAACCACAGCCTAGACCAGTGGTTCCCAACCTTTTCTATACCCCGCCCCCCTAGAACGCTTCTGATATATTCTCGCACCCCTTACAAAAGTTCAAAATAATGGCAACGAATTATGCATATACACTATAATTTTGAAAACTCAAGTTTTCGCACCCCCTAAAATAATGTCTCGCACCCCTGGTTGGGAACCCCTGGCCTAGACAATGCTCTGATCAATGAAACCTGAGTCGAAAGGATGGGATGCAAAAAGTACCTCAGAAATGATGTTCCCTTATTCTCTGGAAAATAAAGGCAGAGGAGGGGGGTATACTTTATAACATATAATAAACTAAAGGCCAAGGTGGTCCCAGTGGTGTAAGAACACTGGAGCACTGGAGGCCATGACTCCTAAGCTGGGAGAGGGGCTCCAAGTGATCCCAGGAACAACATCAGAGCTCTCTATTTAGAAGAGTGAAGTGCTAGGAATAGCTAAGATATCGTGCAGAAGCCTCAAACTCCTAGGCCTCCGGTAGAGGACCTGAGTTTGGGGAAGACACACACTACTCATAAGGCTGAGAAGGGAACTTTTTTTTAATTGAGAGCCACTTTGGTGGAGTGGTTAAGGAATCAGGTTAGAAACCAGAGACTACGAGTTCTAGTCCTGCCTTAGGCACAAAGACAGCTGGGTGACCTTGGACTAGTTATGATGACCCAGGGCACAGCACCGACGCAATGCAGTTAGCTAGCAATTCAAACCGCCCTTTAATTGCTCCAAATTTTCCCCAAATGCTCCCCCATTTCTGGCAAGCCTCCAAACACAGGAACACACACACACACCTTCAGCCGCCTCTGGCTGCAAGTAGTTTTACATACAGTCTGATTAGGAGAGGATTTTATTCAAGACCATGGAGATAACAAGGAAATGACACATACATCATAAATCTAACGAGTCTGTGTGAATACCCGCTTGCCTGCACAGTTTAAAAAGGGAAGCCAAAATACAGTCCGAGATCTTTAAACATCCAAGCAACGTTGTCAGCCAGTCCAATGGTCAGTTTCAGGGTTTCCAAGCAGAAGTCACAGAACAAGAGATCAGCAACAACACACACAAAACTCTAAGGAATCAGCGTTTGTTCCTGACAAATGCCTCTCCCCACAGCGTCTTCTTAAATCTCGGTCTTCAGGTATGCCTTGTGGAGAGGGACGGGACGTTCTCCTCCCGAGTAGTTGAGCCTGCCTGCGTTGTTCCCTCCTTCTCTCCACTCTCTGTGCTCTAGGATCAGATGGGGGTGGCTCTTGCTCATTGCCTGAACTCTGTCTCTCCTGTTCCTCTTGTCCCACTCCTGAAGGGCCCTGGCCTGCTTCGGCCTGCTCTTCCCCACATTCATCTGAAACCACAGATACCTCTCCCTCAACCTCCATAGGGCCCCGTTCCACCTCATTTTCCTCCACAAATTCAGGCTCCCATGGAGGCATGACGCTAGTCCCTTTCTCTCAGCCCTAGGAAAGAGGAAATGGCAAACCACTTCTGAAAAATCTTGCCAAGAGAACTTCAGGGCCTTTCCAAGTAGTGTCTGAGAATCAGACACAACTACACTTAAAAAAAAAAGAATTAAAGGTTTTTTAAAAGGAAGATAAAACCTAATAAAACCAATATAAGGTAAAAAGAAAAAGAAAGAAATCAAAGAGAAACTGAATGTACCAAAAAAAGTAAAAGAAAAATAGAAGAGAGAAAAAAAGATGCAATGAAGTAATTTCCAATCTTCTTTACAGCAATCTTAATTATAAATTTACCTTCTACTCTATGGTTACAACATAACTCTTTCTATTATCTATACTGTATAATCATCAAAACCATAAATTATAAGTTCATTTTTTTTCTGTTTCACACATATAATTTATAAGGTTGTTTCTACTCAGCAATCATTGTAAATATTTTCTTTTCTCTGATCAAAAAAGTCAACTTAGCCACTTTGTCAAGTTCCATCATCTTCACCCACCATTCCTCTATTGCATTCCTCCAGGTAGGCCTGAATCTTGTGCAAACGACAATATTGCTACAGTTATCATATGCAAAATTCCATAACTTTTTCCCCACTGTTTATCCAACAATCCCAAAAGAAAATCCTCTGGTGCTAATTGAAGGCTAATCTTTAAAATCTTGTGAACCAGTGTATGCATTTGAATCCAGATTCTGTTATTGTAACATTACAATAAAGGTAGGGTTAGAACTCATGGTTTTGGTTTCTTAACTGGACTACCTCAAATGACTGACATCATGGTTCCGACAGATGAAACTCTTCAAAAGAATTTCGAGGCATTGTTTACCTTAAAGAATCTTTATTTTGAGTAGCATGACATCGGCAGTGCATAATCGAAGCCAAAAACTGAATTCCCCTCCCCTGAGCACATAGTATCAAAGCACAATTCCCTCCTTCAATTAACAGTCATAAATCACATTCCCCAATTAGCTTGAAGCATGGGCCTCCTTTCCAGTTCTCCAGCCCGCCAATTCCTTATCAGCTCTGGTTACAATAACCTTGTTTCTCATGCTAGGTCTAGTGTTGTTATGTCTAGCTGGACTCTCATTCACATCCCCCCTCCCAGCATCATCTAACTCTAAGAGCAAAAGGTAAAAGATGGCTACATTTCCCTTTATTGTCAATGCAAAAACATCCGATGTTAGCAGCGTTGACATCAACTTGCAACCTATCATTTATGTCTATCATTTATGGTCCTAGTTTTTGTGGCCATGGAGGACAGTTCTTGACCATTATCCCTGCAGTTTCTCCTTATGTACCTGTCCATGGCTATTATGTCTCCCTTCACTCTTCTTTCCTCCAGATTGATTATCCCAAGTTTCTTCAACCCTTCCTTCCTATGAAATACCTCCAGGTTCTTGTTGTCATCCTATGAATTCCCTCTATGCTTGTGGGAATGCAGTGCCCAGAATCACACACATTACTCCAGATGTAGGCACACTAGGTGTAGCCAGTACAGAGGAATAACATGTTCGTATGTTGTTCTTCTAATGCAGCTCAGACCATAGCCATGCTCTTCTCAGATGTGTTTAAGAATAAACACCCCATCTTGCAGGAGTCTCAGTTTTTCTCCCCACAAACTTTTTCCTGTTCTGCAATCATTCTGATCAATTATGAAGAAAAATACATATGTTCTGTACATATTCCCTGCAGCAAATTTGCTCTGAATAGGAAAACTACTAGTTCTACGAAAATTGCTAGTAGGAAAGCAAAGTAACAAGCTTGGATAGGTAGAAAGCCATTCAGGATATATACACTGTCCTGTGTTTTTATTTCATTAATTTACAGTTTAAAATATCATTTCCTAGTAGACCTAAATATATTCAACAAGTGTACTATATTTCTGCAGACATATTATGGGTAACATAGTCCAAAGATATTGTGCTATGTACAATACTGTATCCACCTTTCATTTTGATGCATTGCCGCCTGTTACAAATATCTTTTGGGAAGGAACTATATTAGTATGTATTAAATTAGTCACTAGGATATGGATAGATGATAAATATTGTAAAATACATACAGTTCATACAGAGGGAGGACAAATATTGTACATTTGCAAGCTGCAACCAATAAACTAAAACTGTGGGCAGCAAATAGCCTTACCTGGGAGGCTGTGGGTGCTTTGAAATCAAACTGGGATTCCTGTTTTGTCTTTGCATTGTTTCTGTTCAAATTAATAATGGAAA
Organism: Protobothrops mucrosquamatus; assembly: GCF_001527695.2. Lineage (NCBI taxonomy): Eukaryota > Metazoa > Chordata > Lepidosauria > Squamata > Viperidae > Protobothrops > Protobothrops mucrosquamatus. The sequence continues at coordinate 4,382 of NW_015396774.1, forward strand.
GAAGGAGAGAAAAAAAGATCAGATTTATAAGAGTGGAGATACATGGGAAGTATTGAATGAACATGACAGCACAGCCACTCTAAAGGGGGGGGGGTTGTCATTAAACTAACCTGTTCTCCTGTGGCATTTGTTGAGGAGTATGTGTAGTTGTAATTGTAGCAATTTTTTCTGCATTGGTCAATAATGTTGCATTGGAAGATTCTGCAAAATAAAGCAATGCTTTTAGTGCATCAGATTATTCCTGTAATTAGGATGTGCATACAGCTTCTTGTTGGCTGAGGTAACCCTTTTGAAGTTATCAAATACATTTTTCAACACTATTCACGAGGGATTTGTACTAGCTCAGATTTCGGAAATCCAATAACAGAAAACATACTACTGTATAGAAGTATTTATTTAACAATACACTGGTAAACACGCTGCCTACAAATCGTTACTATGAAGGAATGGAGCAAAAAAAAAACACCTCAATGCAATTATGAAAATCATAAGAACAATTCTGTTCTCTCACAGTAGCTGTGAACAATGGTGTGGAATATCAAATCAAAGCTACAGACTGTGTAGCTGTTTACTTTCCTACTTTAATGTTACCCAATTGTTTAAAAACCCTCTTATTTTCATGAAATGATTTCAATACAGATTAATATCCTTTTGCTTCCCAAGATTCTAACACAATTTCCCAGGTTTTTTTTCCTTTATTTCCCATGACCTTGGATTTATTTGCCAACACAATCATTTAGTCAAAGAGTGTACAGTGACCTATAATGTTTTTCAGTTGCCCTTGTCATGATAATCACATCAGATGTTGTATTGATTTTGATACAATCGCGTAGGTCATAGTGACCAATCTGATTAAATCAAAGAAGGGGCAATGAAGGTATAGAAATAAATAAGCAGAAATTTCAGTATTAGCCTGTGCTATTCCTAAACCAAAAGATTTGTTTATTATCAAGTCTTTTAGTAATCCAACACAACAGGCTGACTCTTCCAGTATCACAAACACAATGCTTTCCAATGAGTCTATTCAAGATTCAATTGCTCATTATTAATTGGGTGAATAATAAGTGCCAAATAAATAATTAAACAAGTGAATTATTATTAGCCAATCCTATTCACAAGCTTCTCAATGCCCATTCCATATTGAGTGTTAAGATAAAATCTGTTTAGGAGATTCAGTGAAGAGACCTTTGACAAGTACCGTACTGAGTCTCTAACTCAATGGTAAGCAAAGTGGTATCCTTCAAATAAGTTAAAAACTCCTATAATTTCTTGTCATTACTAATTCTGGGTATAAACTGAAAGAAATTGGTCCAAAACACCAGAAGAGCAGTAGAGTAACTATTCCTGTCCTAATCTGATTCAATTGCATAATTGCTGATTCAATTGTACAGTTCAATTAGAAACTACACATACATAATTTAGGCTAAGTGCTTCTTGACTCCTACCTACAATTTAACCTGACATTTAAACCACAAAGATGTTCTACGATAAAACTACCCAATATCTGCCATCAATGCATTATAGAAAATACTGTATGAACTACATACAGGAATTGTAGGAAAATGTGAACTTTAGCTTGTATCCGAAATTAAGTTATCTTAAGAATGTTTGCTTGTCATCTTTTCTTTCCACAAGTGAATATTTGTCAGCCTTAAATTTCTCTCAAATAAATTGTACCCTGAAAAAAACTTTCTGAACAGTTGAGGGCTTCGTGAAAACAGAACTGTAGTTTTAAAATATATAAAACAAATAGGATAAACGTTTTAAAGCTGTTCCACACAGAATAATAAGGTAGACATGTTTACAATGTTGTAAATGGAATGTAAATTGCTATATCTGGTCTTTCACACTTGTACAGAAATATGTTAAGGCTTTCCTAAACAAACAAACAAACAAACAAACAAATACATACAGACAAGTAGATTCATATCTGAATAACCTACACAATGATTAATTTACAAATTGTTAAACAGCTTGGTTCTCCTGAGATTCTATTATGCACTGTTCGCAACCCATCTGGATATGTTAAATACTCAGAACGACCAATCACGATTAGCTTTTGGCCATGGTATCTGGAGATTTCAAGAGTGGAGAAGACTTTTCTAGTGCAATCTTTCAATTCCATCAAGAATAAACTCTTTCTAATATCATTATTCAGATATTAAGCGGAGTAGTAAAGACATCAAATTGCTCAAGAGACTGAAATACATCTTTGAGTCTTCTTCTCCAAGAGCTTTGCATTGTTCCCTCACAAAGAACTCTAAACTACCTGGATAGATCACACAAAAAAACCTGTCAAGTTCCCACATTATGTGTCTCACAATGGCCATTCAGAAGCCTGTGGGAAGCTTACAGAGAAGGCCAAAACCAAAATGATATTAAAAAAAAAAAAAGAAAGATGACAGATTTTTCTGGGCATACAGTATTGTTAAGATAACATTTATTTCAAATTATATATATATATTGGTATTATCCCTACAGTTTCCAATTCTAAAATAGTCATGGTATCAAATGTATATTCTTATTGAAATGCAGTTCCCATTGGTGAGATTCCAGATTAGTGCCAATGATTTTGTTAACTTCTATCACAACAGGGCTTTCTTCAAAATAGTCATAGAAAGTAGCAACCCCCCCCCCCCGGACTACAGTGTATTATTAACTACATTGTAAATAACCGTATCACATTCTTTTAAACAGGAGAACAAATGTGCAAATATTCAAAGAGGTGCTTTTCTTCAACAGAGCTCCAAGCAACACTTCTTTGAAGGTGTTTCATGTTGCTTTACTTCAGTCTGCTTTGCAAAGCTTTTAGTCAGTACAATGAAAATGAATTGTCCTTCAACCTGCTTGCCAAAAGCTTTGGAAATGCTGCTGAAGAAGAGACACATCAGCTTTTGTGATTGCTATGAAGGATGTGCTATCTTCCTTCCCTGGCATACCTTGCTCCAAGCTTTGGTGAGCCATACTGGAGAACATCCATCTCAATCATGACCAGGCTGTGGCCCAAAGAATCTTCTGCCCAAATGCACTGCCTGTACAGAAGCTTCTTCTGGTTTGGGGGAAGTGACAGGCAGGCGACAATGAGAAGATTTGAGGCTTATAAAATGCGTCAGTGAAATAAATATTTACTTTGATGAAAATAAGCATGTTGCCTCTTTAACAGGAATCTTTTGTCTAAATGAATCCAGGTCACTTTGCATAGGGCTACCAAATAGTGTCAAGTCACATTGCTCTATTTTTACAATGCCTTATCAAATCTTGCATAAGTGTAATAAAATTACTTGGGAAAAAAAACTGTTTTTTTTTCTGATTTCTATAGAAATCTAAATCCCTACTGCCAACTCTGTGATTACTCAAAGTTAAGCAGAAAAGGTTGTGTATCTGCAATTGTCTACTAAAGATAGCTGGTGTATACATAAAAAGGCAAGAGAACAACTTTGTATGAACCTTTAAAAACTGGATTATTTTACCTATAATAGACAACTCATATTGATGACAATTCTAGATTGAACTGTCATACATAAC
>NW_015396775.1:0-1159 GCF_001527695.2 Protobothrops mucrosquamatus
TCTATCTATCTATCTATCTATCTATCTATCTATCTATCCATCCATCCATCCATCCATCCATCCATCTATCCATCTACCCATCCATCCATCCATCCATCCATCCATCTATCTATCTACCCATCCATCATCTCTCCCTCCCTCCCTCCCTCCCTCCCTCCCTCCCTCCCTACCTACCTACCTACCTACCTACCTACCTATCTATCTATCTATCTATCTATCTATCTATCTATCTATCTGATAAATATGGAAAGTTTCCCATGGTAAGGATTCTTAATTCATTAATTAATGAATTAATGCCAAAGTCTTAATTGAAGTCCATCTGGACTCTTATTCCACTTTTTAAAATCAGCACTCTATATTCCCCCCCAAAATAAACTCCGGTGTCATATCCTTTCTTAAACAGGCCATCTCATGATCCAGCTGCACTTGTCTATTCCCACTTAGTCTTAACTTCCCCTCTTTTGGGAAAGCCTATAGAGAGGAGGGTTGGGAATCAACCCCAGAGGAAACAGATTATCTGGGACTTTTTCAGGCCCAGTATTAGATGAAACAATATTGGTCGCTCTGCTAATGACCCCTATTGGAAGTAAACCTCTCCTGGTCCTCTGAGATCTCAGCAGCATGTTATCACATCAACATGGGATCTTAGCAGGCTTCGTGCAAGGATTGGTGATCTGGGGAGTGGAGTAATCCAACCCTGTGTGGGGTGCCACAGACCTTCTCCCCTGTAGTATTTAGCATCTATGTGAAACTCCCGGCAGAGAAAGCCTTCAGTTCCAAAGGCCAGGCCAGCAATGTTGTGGGGGCCTAGAAATGGTGCCTCAATATTATTAGGGTCTGGATGGGGAGAAAGCAGCTGAGATGAACCCCTAAGAAAGCAGACCTGCACTCTGTCCACAAACATCTCATCCTCTCTGAAACGTCATTTCTAGCTGTGGTTCCAGATGGGCTCAAACTCACTCCAAGAGCAGGTCCATGACCTGAGGGTCTTCCTAGCCTTCCAGGACCTGCTAACAGTGGGGGGCAGCTGTGCCAAATGGGGCTTTGCCCAGATTTGGCTGGTACTCCTGTGGTCATCACCAACTTCGGAACTCCTGCAAAGCATTCTAAAGCCAGCCGCATCGTCCCTCAGCCCAATGGTTTGGTGACACTTTGGTTG
>NW_015396775.1:9216-13843 GCF_001527695.2 Protobothrops mucrosquamatus
GCGGAGGCTGCGGGGCTTGGCTGCCGCAGGCCTCTTTGCGCCGATGATGCATCGCTCGCATGCCGGGGTGGGGCGCGCCGAGCCCGGCCCTTCTTAGCACCCGCCCGCCCGCCGCACGCCACCCGCCCGCGCCGGAGTCAGCCGGGGCCGCCGCGATCGCCCAGCTGCCCCGCCGGAGGATGCCCGCGCGGTGAGTGACCGGGGGGGGGGTGTCGAGACTCGCCGGCCACCCGCCGTCCTGGAGCCTCACTCGGAGCCGGCTGCAGCTGCGCCTCGCGCCGCGCTCGCCTGCCGGGCTGGCGGAGGAGGGTGGCCACTTTGCGGGCCTCGGGAACGGGCCACTTGCGGGAGGGACGGGCGCCCCGAGAGGGGATGGACAAAGGAGGGAGTCACGGAGGTGGCAGCGGCCGCTGGGCCTTCGCGCTCTCCCCGGACCCGCGCGGAGAAACGGCAGCAGGGAGCCTTGTTGGGCGCAGTTGGTACACGAGGGTGGCGAGAGAAAACGCTGGCCCCGAGGCGTGGGCGAGAAGCCAGCGAGGAAGCTCCCTTAACCCCCCCGCCCCGTCTTCCCTGGGTGTGGACCGCGGAGCCAGGATAATATATGGAACCTCCATACTCAGATGCAATCTATCTGATGCAAGGGCCTTGTGAGCTGCTGAGAAGGACATTCCAGCATCGAGACTTGGCAGGAGGAAGTGAGTCAGGCTGGGATGACCTCTGATGTGGCGTGTCTGGCCTGCTGGTTCCCCAAAGGTGCAACTTAGGCTCCAAACATTTTATTTCCGCCGTTTATTAGATTTTATGAACCACCTTTTCTCCAGGAGTGTTGTAGAGCGCTTTCATGCCCAGTTCTCTTCCTAGACACCCTCCTGGGGCCGCTTGTAAGAAAAGGGAGACTGTCCCAAAGCCCCCATGGACCTTTCCCTCTCGGGAGCCTGGGCTTCCACAGCCTTAGAAGGAGGACCCATGGCCTGCTCGGTGGATGAAATAATCCAGCCCACCAGAGACTAACCATGCTTGGCAGATGCAGCCACCGACTGTCAGTGTGTGGCGCAGACTCAGCTAGTCAAGCAGGCGTGGGGGCTTCTCGTTCTGGCAATGCCCGGACGCCCCAAGAGGAGAGGGTGCATGGGCTGCCAATGGAAAGATTTGTGTCTTGTGACGGAGCAAGTGAGGTGGGCATACATGTTTGTGGGTGTCTTTGGGTGAGAAAGAGTAAACATCTCTCCCTGGATTTGAGGCTGGTGCTATTAATGCCAGTTGGCAGCTGGCAAAGATGCTGCTGTGGACAGAAGATTGGACATAATCCCCCCCCCCCCCAAAGAGTCCTCTGTTCAGGTGCTGGAGAATCTCAGAGCAGAGAGCCAGTTCTAAAGAGGCCACTCAGCGTCTTGGCACCTACGTGATCCACAGTGCAGTGATTGTGCGTGACTAGGAATCTGGTCCATCCAGCAAGGTGAAAGCCAGACCCTTGCAGGTGCTCAGGGATAGCTCTGCATCTCCACCGCATTGGCCCTTTGTGCCTCCCTCTTCACCTCCTTTTTGGCCAGGCAAGAATTCCTGGGCTGGCCATGGGCTGGGATGGGCAGCAGACCAAAAGGAATCAGCCAGGTGGAATTAGAGCAGAGCGGCTGGCAGCCTCTTGGTTCCACACAGCCAACGGTCAGCCAAGGGGGTGCTCTTCTGTCTTTCCATCCCAGCCAGAGATTCTGGGCAGGGCCTGGAGGTCCATGTTGAGAGAGCCAGTAGGGCCTGTGCTTCCTCTCGAGTGATTGGCATGGCTTCGGAGACACCCCAGGACCAAAACTGGGCCAGCATTATAGGTCCACCAGCTTCTCACCGTGATCCAGGCATTGCCCAGGCCGAATCGTCCTGCCCCCAGAGAAGCCCCCTTCTGGCAAGGGACTTGGGGTGTTCAACAGGCCACAGGAGGGATGCCCCCCCCTTCTCTGGCAGGATGGGTGGCCTCACCTGCCTGGTTAAAGTCTGTTGGCCCAGATTTTTGTTAGGAGGAACCTCCTTCAAGTCTTCGGGTTTTATTCTGCTTGGTTTACGATTAGACCCGTTCAGGCTCCGTTAGGATGGGGACAAGTTGTAGATACTGGAAAGTAAATAAGGAAGCAAAGAAAGAGAGTCATCAATCAATCAGTCAATTCTCTTTCCACCTTGTTCAATTCTTGAATGAATCAAAGCTCCAGTTTGGGTCTTGGATGGTTGGGCTGGGCAGCCCCGTTCTGTCCTTTCTGTGGGGCCAGCCGTGCGTTCCCCATCTGAGCCCCTTTTGGAGCAGCTGCTTCCTTGCTCACTCGCAACGAGTGGCCGGGCTGAGCTGAGCTGGCAGGTAGGCAGGCCTGAGTGGTGATGGCAGCGAGAGAGGACACCCGAGTGTTGATCTCTGTTGTTGGGGTGGCAGAGATGACCTTGAGGATTGGTGGGGTGGCTTGTGCTGCAAAGTTTGCTCAGCTGGGATTCTAGGGGTTCCTTCATTGATTGTCCTTTTCATCTTCTGAGTCATTCACTGTCCCTTGCTCACAGGTCTTTAATTCTGCACCTTTTCCCCAGGAACCTGACACACCTTTGCACAGCCATGCTCCCAGATTCTTGGCGGAGTTCTTTAGTTTGTCTTTAGTAGTATTATCAGTGTTAGATCTCTCTCTCTCTGACTATTGATTGGGCTTATCACAGAATCATAGAGTGATGGACAGAGTAGATCGTGGTAAGTAGCTACTGCAATCCCCTGCAGTGTTCCAGGAACTAACTCAGGAGGTGAAGAATCCATAGCCTCATAGACAGACTGTTTCAGGGCTGCACAGATTTTACTGGCATATTTTTCCTTTCTATCTAGATCAGGGGCCTTCAAACCTGGCCCTTTTATGACTTGTGAACTTCAACTCCCAGAATTCCTCAGCCAGCGTGCCTGGCTGAGGAATTCTGGGAGTTGAAGTCCACAAGTCATAAAAGGGCCAAGTTTGAAGACCCCCCCGATCTAGATGAAATCTAGGTAACTGCAACTTATGCCTGTTATTTCTGGTCCTAGTTTCCATCACAGTACCTGAACGCTGCTGTCTTGTCTCATCATGGTCTTTCTTCCAACTGAGCATCACCAGTTCCTTCAAACCCATAGGACGCATCCTCCATCGGTCTCCCTCTTCTGAGCCCTTCTCCAGCATCTCCGTGTCCTTGTAGGAATGTGGTGCCCAGAATCATTCAGAGCACTCCAGGAGTGGTCTCCCGGGGCAAATAGAGAGAAATAATAATAATAATAATAATAATAATAATAATAATAATAATAATAATAATAATAATAATAAGAAGAAGAAGTAGTAGTAGTAGTAGTAGTAGTAGTAGTAGTAGTTGGAAGGGACCTTGGAGATCATCTAGTCCAACCCCCTGCTCAGGCAGGAAACCCCACACCATTTCAGACAAATGGCTGTCCAGTCTCTTCTTAAAAACTTCCAGTGTTGGAGCATTCACCGCTTCTGGAGGCAGGTTGTTCCACTGGTTAATTGTTCTGTCAGAAAGTTTCTCCTTAGTTCTAGGTTGCTTCTCTCCTTGATTAATTTCCACCCGTTGCTTCTTCCCCTACCTTCAGGCGCTTTGGAGAATAGCTTGACTCCCTCTTCTTTGGGGCCGCCCCTGAGATACTGGAACACTGCTATCATGTCTGCACCTGTCTTTCATAGGCAGTTCTGGCCCAGAAATGCATCAGCTCTTTCAGCCGCTATCTCAGACTGCTGAGATAGTGTTCCACTTGGGGTCAATGACCCCATCCAAGACTTTTTCCCAATGCAGTGCTGCCAAGCCATGAATCCCCTCCCCCCTTGTATCTATGCACCAGCGGTCAGTGTGTTGTGTTGGGAGAGCCAGAGTCATCTTGTCACATGTTCAGCTTGTTGTTGTTACCACACCTAGGTCCTCCTCTGATGTAATTCTTCCAAGAAGTAATTCTTCCCAGCCACGCGACTCACTGTGTGCATGTCTGCCCGTTTTTCTCCTCCCTCAACGAGTGCCTGGCGTTCCTCTTTGCTAAAGGCCATCTTGTTCTTCTCGGCTCAGCTCAGCCCTCCCCTCTCTTTGTCCAGATCAGATTGCAGTCTTGTCCGGCCGTTCTGGGCGTCAACACAGATCTCTCACTTTGGTGTCATCCATAAATTTCATAAGCTGCCCATTGATTCCATCTTCCAGGTTACTACTAAAAATGTTGAATTTTTTTTTTATTGAAAAGTTTTATAAAAGTTACAATATAAACCCCAAAACCAACCCACCCTAACCCCCCTCTCCCTCCCCCGCTTCCCAGAGCTGAATACAGGGTTACAAATATAATAATCATAATCTAACTAACATTAACCAACTATATAAATAACCAAGTCCATAATGCGCTTTAACTCCCCTTTAACATAAATATAATAATAATAATAATTAAAACATAAATTAGTATCCTAATTATTAAACAATAGAATATCCATATTGTTAAACAATACTAATACTAAAAGTAATAATAATATCATATAATTAAAACTAATAAAAATTTCACTATAATAAACTATTAATACTAATAATACTCTAAAATTTACTCATAAGCTAAATGGAACTTTTTAGTCCCATATTTATTCTGAATATAATCTAT
>NW_015396775.1:13861-17121 GCF_001527695.2 Protobothrops mucrosquamatus
ATTGTTAAACAATACTAATACTAAAAGTAATAATAATATCATATAATTAAAACTAATAAAAATTTCACTATAATAAACTATTAATACTAATAATACTCTAAAATTTACTCATAAGCTAAATGGAACTTTTTAGTCCCATATTTATTCTGAATATAATCTATCCATCTTCTCCAAACTGAAATGTATCTTTCTTGTGAGTGATCCTTCAAATAGGCAGAAATCTTAGCCATTTCTGCTAAATTTGACACTTTAAGTGGCCATTCTTCTATAGTAGGCAAGCAATCCTTCTTCCAATATTGCCCTACTAATAACCTTGCAGCTGTTATCAAATTCAACATCAAATTAGTTTCTTTAGTATCACAATCTGTAATAACACCCAACAAAAATAATTGTGGAGTGAACTTTTATCTTTCTCTTGAAAATCTTTTGAATGTTCCACCAAATCTTAATCCAAAAAGCTTTTATATTTCTACAAGTCCACCAAATATGAAAATAAGTAGCAGCTAAAAATGTTGAATATTATGGACTCCAAGTTTGATACTGCTGGGCTCTGTTGGCTACTGCTCTCCAGTTTGAGGTAGAGTGATTAATGCCAACCTTCTGGGTGTTGCCAGTTATGGGCCCACGAGACTGTAGTCAGTGCCACCCAAACCACACAGCGTGTCAGTGAGAAGGACCCGAGGAGCCTCATCAAAAGCTTCATTGTACCTGAGTAACTCTGTCCACAGCATTAACCTCACCCACCTTGTCAAGGAAGGAAAAGAGATTGCCTTTTTGCTCTCCCGTCATTGTCTTCAAGATCCTTACAACCCTCCTGCTAATGTCTTTCCAGGGTTCAGTGTTAGGATCAGGGAGGTTACAGTGAGGATCCTTTTCTCCTTTTTTCAATTGGGGGGACCACATCTGCTCTTTTTGGACCTTCCAGAGACATTGGAAGAGGTCTGGCCAGCTCTTCAGCCCACTCTTTCAGTTCACTGGGGTGGATTCCATCCCGGCCTGGAGACCCAAAGGCCTTCATCTTAGCCAGAAGAGCTTGACCAGGGGTCTTCAAACATGGCCCTGTTATGACTTGTGGACTTCAACTCCCAGAATTCCTCAGCCAGGCTGAGGAATTCTGGGAGTTGAAGTCCACAAGTCATAACAGGGCCATGTTTGAAGACCCCTGGCCTCCACTGCTGTGGTCATTCCCAATAAATGCTCTTCTCATCAAATTTCGCTTAACTAATTTGCTTTCTATGAGAGAGGCAAGTAGGAGCCGGCTTTTTCCTGGCCATCGGTCAAGAAGAGAGTCTCTTGTCAAGGTCAGAAGCCCTTAGCTTTGCTGCTGTATCCAGTCCCTTCCTCGCCAATCGGTTACTCACTGCTGGCCTTACCACTCCTGCTCCCCTGAGCAGCCATCCGCCATCCAGAGAGGTACCTTTTAATTCCTGATAATAAGATGCACTTAGCAATTCCGCCTCTGCAAAGCAGCCTCTCCTCTCCAAACCTCTGTGGCTTCCATCAAGTTGGCAGGTTCATTCAACTTCACTTCAGCAAGGTTTGCACAGAACCGGGAGTCTGATCGCATGTGGGAATCCTCATGAGAAACCTGGGTGATGAGTGGCGGCTTTGTCCCTCTCAAAGAGCCACTGCCTCTCTTCACAGCTTCCCTGGACAATGTGTCTAGCAGCCTTGGCTCTTTTATGACTCGTGGACTTCAACTCCCAGAATTCCTGAGCCAGCATGGCTCAGCTTGGAAACCTCTCCCTTTCCCCTCAGCATGGCTGGCTCAGGAATTCTGGGAGTTGAAGTCCACGAGTCATAAAAGAGCCAAGGTTGCCTACCCCTGGTCTAGATTGATGAAGTAAGGGGTGGAATGTGGTGAGAGGCGTCTTTTGTGGGTCGCTCATGAAGGTGAAAGCTGCTTTGGGGGGCAGAGATTGGAACGGCTGCTGGATCCTGGTGTTTCCGATGGGGAGGTTTTGCCAGCGGGCTTCATCCTATCCCCTTTGCAGCTACCCATGCCTTTCCTGGCACCCAGCTCCTCTTCAAAAGGTCTTGAGGACATGGTGTCTGCTCTCCGTCAGTCTTGGGCCTCCATAGGCTGACCACAGATGAAGTCCATTAGACGTCAGGGAGAGGGCAGAGACGACACCCTTGGCAGAACGCCATCTCTGGCTGTGAGGTCACCCCCACGCTCTGGGGAAAGGAGGGGAAAGCAGATTTACTCAGCGGAGGGTGGAGTGGTCAGGCAAAGAGTAACGCCTCTGCTGCATGAGTAGTGACTTCCCTTCTTCCAGAATGTGCGAGGGGCCTGCAGGTGATCCTATGTGTTTCTTCTGTCTGTTTCATTTACAGTAGTGGCCAAAATTGTGGAAACCTTTTGGGGAAAGTGTATTTTTGAGATTTGATGGCTAATACCACCACTTTTTTTTTTTGAAGTAGTACCATAAAATTATATATCAATGGAAATATAATTTAATCAAGAATTTAATGCAACAAAGTTTGTTCAATTATCTGTACTGTATTCTATGAAAAGTTATAGCCAAATAACCAGAAAAAGGAAGCACAACTTGCTTAGGTTGATATCAGGTAGCTTTCGTTCATCTGATTGTAGCCAATGAGCATGAGTGTTTAGAGAGCCAATCAGGTGTCATCTTGTTTTGGCAATGAGCCAGTTGGATCACAATAGGATTCAGTTATTGAAGCTGAGAGGAGGACATTTGTCAGTGTTATGTGATCATTATCAAGTTGGTTGGGTTTTTTTGTGTTCTTTCATTTAGTGAGCTTGTAAAACGTAATAAAATTAAAATAATGGTGCAAAGAGTCGACTGGTCACCCAGAAAGCGATGTAAAATAGTATTATTAAGTGAACAAAGCTACAGTTATAAAGAATTTAGAAGAAAAATTGGTGGAAACTTAACCAAAGGTGGTATTTCTACTGTACACTTTTCCCAAAAGGTTTCCACAATTTTGGCCACTCCTGTATCTATGAAACGAGCTTATGCAGTGCCCGTCTCTGGTCTTGGCAGTCAGGATTGACTTTGGTCAGAAGACAAATGGCACATTGTAGTGGTATGCCACACACACTGCTCCCAGCCCCACTGCCAAAGCCAGGATGTGATGGGAGTGGGTGGGCTTTCCTTGTGATGTTGGCCACTGCTTTGTTCCCCCCCCCCCCGGATGCCGGGGTTGGCTCCCAGAGTACCCAGACAGGGACTGGGTGCCGCATCTTGTGCTGTGGAGTAAAGATGTAGCTCCGGCTGGGTTAATGTTGTGAC
>NW_015396776.1:0-7904 GCF_001527695.2 Protobothrops mucrosquamatus
TCTGACATCAATGCTCTGCAAGTTGCATTGGTTTCCAGTGTGCTTCTGGGTATAATTAAAATGCTGGTTGTCACCCTTAAAGTCCTTTATGTCATGGGATTGGGTTACTTGTGGGACTGGCTCTTCCCAGTTGTTTCTATTCATCCTACCCAATCTGGCATTTTTGGAATGCTCCAAATATCATCAGCTCCAAATACCAGTCAGCTGAAGAAGATGGACAGAAGAAGAGCCTTTTCTGCTGTTTCACCTGCCCTTTGGAACATCATTTGTCAGCCTTGCAAGGCAGACCAGACGGGAAACACAGTCAGATGACCTAATTCTGATTTATTGTAAGCTACATTAACAGACTTGCAAGTCTGTGAAAGTACATTTCTTCCTCCCCTTTACAGCCCAAGAAATTAGAGAGGGTTTTTTCCTAGTCTCTTGCCCCTACCACATTCCTAATGCAGACTAAGTTGTTTTTTATCTGACTGTTTCTTTTGACCATGTCCATTTGCCCTGTCTCCCAAAGTCATTCTCATAGTACTTCCTTCAGGGATCAGATTAGCTCTGATCTCGCTGCTCTTTCATAAGGCCTTTAAAACGTATTTATATGCCTGAGATGAGGTACCCCATGTGTGGGATAGAGTCTGTTTCCTGTTTATATTAACAGTGGGTTTTTTTATGATTCCTGGCTGCTGTGTGTTTTCATGTTTATGTTTTGTTTTATGGGTGTTATATTTATTTTATTGTAAGCCATCCAGTTCACATATGTCAGATGGGCAGCCATATAAATCAATCAAACAAATAAATAAACAAATAAATAAATAAATAAATAAATAAATAAATAAATCATAAGTACAGTAAATAATGTTTCATGGTTCCAACAGACAGAGACAAATAAAGCAGACCTCTGAGGCTTGAAAAGTCCTCAAAGAACATGTTTATTGGTTACAAAGTATCGGCAAGATCAAAAATGAAACCAAGTCTGAATACACAAGTAACAATTACCCAATTTCAAAGTATAATGTCCCACCCACAAAACTATGCAAGCGAGTACGTTCCCCAATATATTCATTTGGCAGGCTTTTTATTACAACGCCCAGTCCCTGCTCGCGGGAGCAGTAGATGACCTTGGTTCCCACAGGACAGAAGATTATTTTGATTAACAAAGCACCTGGGCTACCCCCCCCCCCTCCGTTCTATGTGGCAACCTAGAATGAGAAGAAAAATGGCTGCAGCCATGCTCATTTATAGAGTTGACACCGTGGCTCATTTTTTTAGTAAGTAAATTGAAACCTGGGATAAAAATCCAAAAGTTGTACCTTATTTATCAGGATTGTAGTAAGTGATATCCTTGACATTCTTTACCTTTTTCACAGAAATGTATATTGGTGAAAATGGTAACAAAATTAAAAAAAATTAAAGGATATTATTCTTAAAGAAGATCAAGCCAATTATATTTCACTCTAAATAACAGTTAGACCTTTTTAATGTACCATGTAATTTTATAGATCTTTCTGTTAGTTGAATCATACAAGTTTTTTTTAGTCACATTTGTGCATTTTATGCATTAAGATCAGGTACATGTAGGAGAAAGTTTCATTGGATAAACAATTTCAGACTGGAGACAAATGTTAATACTTTAAGTGAAGACTGGGTCTCTCTTCAGTTCCTGTCAGAATCTGGCTCCATTTAGTTGACATATCTGATATATTCTTATTTTACACACTGTCTCTATTACTCCCTCAATTAATAACATAAATTCAAATGGGTGGGTGCGAATGGTTGAGGTGAAAAATTCAATAGTGATACGCACTAGAAGTCAATGTCCATATATTTCAATTTACCATTCTTTGATTTTCAGCTGGGGACAGGGCTGTGTGTGTGCTTTTAGAAACGAGGGATCAATATTCTAAAGCATTGCTGATATCACTTCCTTAATGCATCACAGAACAGAAATGGCTAATTCCCATGGGATTTGGAAAATGGTAAGGTTTCAGTCGTAACTTACAATTCAGACTTTGATTGAAAGGGGAGATGTTTTCTGCCTTCAGTCTGAGGATATCATCATATCACTTTTTATTTTTACAGACCAGCCTGAAAGTTTATGTTTCCAAACTCAGCTATACATCCCTCAGAAACCCAAAGTCTGTCTTTCCATGTTATGTTACATTTATGTAAGAAATTTTCTATTAATTTCTTTGTTAATGGATAGGTGATGTCACAGGCTCAGAGTTTTCAAACTTCCTGATTTTTCATGCTTTTTAAGACAGCTTTATTTTTCACATCAATTGAAAAACTGCTTAAAATTCTATGTACTACACAAACATCATATAACATTCAAGAGAAGTGCTGTTCTGTTTACAGAACAGTATGTTGTCACTTCAACAGCTTAATAAATTCCATGAATGCACCCTCTTTACTTCTGTGTAGCTGTCTCTTCACTGGAAGAAGATAACATAGCTTGCATACCCAAGGACTCAAGCTATGCATCTGTTTTCAATCATGCTATCTTGTTGCAACAGATCCAAAAAGAGACCCATGGCACCTTAAATACTAAGCATTTTTAGGGCATCAACTGGAATGAACTTCATCAAATCTCTTGTCACTGGCCATACTTCATTATATAAGTATTTATTATTCTGAGTTACTCACAATTTAATGATGTAAATCAAAGTATAATATCAAACAATTGAAAGGAAAAATACAAAATACAAAAATACAAAACAAAGAAAATAGAAATAAACCAGGCTAAGTGGGGCTCTGAGAATGACCACACAAAGATCAAGGAACTAGGGAGGAGACTGCTTAAAAATTATCTGGATATGGGTGGGATATTGCTGACATGTGCTCCAGACAGCTGCTCCTCACAAAAAGATAGCAGGAAAATAGTTTTCATCAGGTTTGAGCACCAGATGATGAAGGCATTAACCATCGTGCTCATAACCATGAGTTGTTTCTTGTGTGTAGTGTGCATTGTGGACAGCACTTAATTTTGTTGTGACAATAAAGATATTCTATTCTATTTCTTAAATAACACTAAATTTGCAAACCTCACTTTCTAATTACTTCTAGAAATTAGCTATTATTTTAAAAACTAATAAAGATTTTTGGAATGATAAATGTGAAAAGTCTTTATTCGGGTGAACTTATCTTCAATTCCAAACAAAAGAAAAAATTATAAGCTTAAGAATTTAATGTATCTGAAACCAACAGAAACAGGCTAAATGAGACTTTGATCTTAGAAAGTTATAAATAGATCAAGAGTCTAGTAAATTTGAAATCTTGACATTTTTACAATAATATTTTGGAATTAATTATGAAGAAATACTTCCTATGGGAAATACATCTGTTTCAGCTTTTGGAAGTCGTAACAGAGAAAAATAATTCAATGATTTAAAAACTGGACACTAGAAGGATTCAAAAAATTAGATAGAGGGAAAAATGCAAATGTATAAAATGCAAGACATTATAACAATGAAAATACTGAAGAAGAATCTTAGGGAATAGAGTTTGAAATTAGTAGCTCCAGTATCGGCAAAGATGGTAATCATGTCTGCTTCAATGGATAGACTATGTCCAAAAGTTGTTATTGAAGAAATAACAGTAGTAGAACAATTTTACATGAAAGGATAGAGATAATATTAAAAGTGGATTTACAACTGACAGGCTGAGAGAATGATTTATAAAAGAATGTTTCAATAGATATAGAAAAGAAATTGGTGATGTTTTAAAATTTGAAAGGGGAATACAAGTGACAAACTAAGAGAGTGACCTGGACAATTTTTTTCCTGTTGGATTTACAAAAGAGGCTTGTTAAATCCTTGAAGAATTCTGTGCATGGACCAAAAAGAAATGAACATACTTCAAATCTTATGACAATAGTTGAATGAACTAAAGATTAAGACTGTTGGAAATTAATGGAAGGAATATAAAGTGGGTTTGTTTAATCAATATTAAAAGAAGATATATTGTTACTTCTGGCAACTGGTTTTGGACTTTCTGCTGACACCAGGCCTAAAAAGATACTGTTTTTATTTATAGATAAGAGATGGAATATGGAACGAAGAGATAATTGTTTTAACCTTAGAGAAGGTGAAGAATCAATAAATTGTTTGTATTGTGATGATTTATATAGTTTTCTCTTTCTATTATATTCTTTTTTCTTTTCTTTATATATTTTATTTTTATCTTTTTTCTCTTCTCTTTAATTTTACTTTGTATCAGATTTTGCTACTATAATTAAAATTCTTAATAAAATTATATTCCTCCCAAAACCTCAAAACCAAGCGTGTATCCAAAAGGAGCCTATCATAAATCTAGAAACCAAAAAGTTTATTACCTTCTATAATTCTCAATTACTACCAACATCAGTTATCTGCTTTTCATCTTGGATTTTCTTTTCATAAATTTTGGGTGCAAGCCTTTGACATAGGCACTTTACAATAACAACAACAAATGACCTAACAAAGATATATATATATTAACCAAATAAGAAAGAAAAACGAACATCAGGATATAATAAACCAGACTGTTTAATATAAACAAGCCTGTGGTTAAAAAGAGTCACTAAGCTTTCATCAGGCCAAACTACTGACGTCATCAGAGTTGGAGTAAAAGGAGATCAGGAAGTTAGCTCATATAACCTCCTGCCTCTGCGCCCGACTCCTTGAGCACGTCATTGGCCCGTTAATTGTATTAATCCATACCGCGCAGAGTTGTTCCGCATCAGGCAAACTGTTCTTGGCTCTGCTAGTTGTTTTACGATCCTCAAGTGCTCTTTTAGAGCGTGTGCAAGCACTTGGAGGGCAGCTGTCAACCTGTCCCTGTGCCCAGTCTCCCTCCCTCCCTCCCAGGGCCATTATCCTCCCCCACCCCCAAGGCCGTTGACATCTCCCCTGTAATTCCTCCGCCCCAGTCCTGCAAAAAGCAGCTGTTCTGACATTCCTGCTCTATGTCTTCCCCCTCCCTCCCCCTCCTTCCAGATCGCCTCTGCCCGTCCGTCCCCGGCTTAGGGACATTTGGTCCATCATCTCCGCCCATGGGAGTCATGGTCGCCTCACCTGTAGAGCCATCGTCCCAATTATGCAAGATGCTGTCCCATTGTTTCGGTCTCTGTTTTTCCCTTTAACCAGGTCATCGTCCTCCTTAGGGATCGTGCCCATCTCATCCATCATTCTACCACCCCAATCCTGCGAAGGAAGAGTTGAGTGTCTTCTCAGCAGACCGTGGCGCTGTCTTTCCCATCCCCTAAGAGTCTGATAAGCCGGCAAAAGATCTGTATGCCGGTTGATGGAATTTTCATCAGAGAGCCAGGCTTCCTTGAGTAGGTGGCCACCCTTGGTAGTCTCCTGCTATAACCTCTGCATTAGCTAGATCGAACGTGTGGCCAAAGCTGGACCAGATATAACCAGATGCTGATGAAAATTCTGTTCTTTCTATTCTAGTAACATTATTAGAGAATTGAATAATGTTATTCAGGCATTGGTTTATCTTCCAGTATGAGTTATAACATTATCTTCACCAATGTATTTTGTATTCCAACATAAGAAACAGATTAGCTTTTATGCAAATGAATAGTCCCTGATCCAATATCAAAAAGGTCAATATTCAGAAACTATAATGAGAACATTTCAAATTCATAGCATACTCACCTACCTTAAAGCAGCCTCAAAGGAATTTCAAAGACAACCCTGATATAATTATTCATTCATTCACTAATTCTCTTAGGCATGAGGAGAAACAAAAGGATTATTTTATTGTGAGATATAGTTGATATCAAAAAAGCTAAATAGGAATGGTTCAAATTAATATTTGGATGGAAGATATAGGAAATACCTAGGCTGTTGGCTAAACTGGGAAGCCACAATGTCATCTTGGAAGAAAGCAATCCACCTCCTTGTGCTATTGATCAGAAAAAACTGCATGAATGTATTCATGAGTCACTACTTAAGGTCAATTGAAAGAAAACTATCTTTGCATCTTTTAATTACATCTTGTAAAGAAAACATCTTTACAAAAAAGATGTTGAAACCCTAGAAAGAGTGCAGAGAAAAGCAACAAAGATGATTAGGGCCTGGAGGCTTAAACTTATGAACTATTGAGAGAACTATGTACAGTATGTGTAATCTAACAAAGAGAAGGACTAGGGGAGATAGCAGTCTTCCAAGGTCTTGAGGGGATGTCACAGAGAAGAAGGGGTGGAATTCTATTCTCCAAAGCATCTGAGGGCAGGACAAGAAGTAACAGGTGGAAAACCATTAGAGAACCAACCTAGAACTAAGAAAAAGTTTCCTGATTGTGAGAACAATTAGTCAGTGGAACGGCTTACCTCTGGAAGTTGTGGGTGCTTCATCAGTGGAGGTTTTCAAGAAGAGATTGGACACCATTTGTCCAGAGTAGTACAAGGTCTCCTGCTTGAACAGGGGATTGGACTAGAAGACCTCCAAGGACCCTTCCAAGTCTGTTATTCTATGTACTATTTTCTAAATGTTATCTAGCTCCCCAATGCCATGCTTATCCATACTATCAACCAATAATTGCTTTGTTCATCAAATAATTTACACTTTTCTGCATTTTCTTTTTCATTTATCACTAAGAAACCACCCTTTTATTTCCTGCCCACCTCACAATCTACAGATCCCCCTATCATCATGTGTATGTAGAGATATTCTGTAACTCAGAAGCATGTCTGACTTGAGATGGCCTTTCAGGCCTCTGATCGTCACTTATGGCTTGGTCAAGAGGCCAACATTTCTAACAGAGTTCATAGTATTTGGAGACAGAAATCATTTCTGAAAGAAATTTAATCTTCTTTTCCTTCTCCATCAAGTCTGCTGAAATAACAGAAAAAAAATTCAAAAAACCTATTTCCTAGCGGCAAAAGCAGGCAGCCTATCAAGCACAATCAGCGTGTTGAGTCTTTAGAAATTGAAAAACTGTTTCCAAGTGTTTTCCATACTCTACACTATCATAGCAAGATGGCTGCTGCAGAATGCCCAGTCTCATTTATCACTTTCAGATTTCCAAGTCTTTAAGAGATATTTCTGAATCATTTTTTTTGTGAAGGACCGTGTTGTGAGAGTTATTTGTCACTGTCATGAGATGCAGTGGCTGTAAACTTTCCTCTTCTGACTATGTAGTGTGACTGCTGCTCCCAAACATTTTCCTACCTAGGCAGCTTCATCCCTTGATTTATTTTCATCTGGTTTCCATCTGACCTGCACAGTCTGTAACTTGTTCAATAATGCTCTCATCTGTACAGATCGGTGCTGTCTTTCGCAGCCGAGTGTGATCAGGACTTTTATTCAGATCTATATCTAAAAAGAAAAGAAAGAAAATAAAACTTCACAACATGGATTTCATTATGGCTCAGAAGTCTCAGGATTCACTTTTTCCTGAGCTGTGCCTGAAAGGAATTGTATTCTTTTGTACAGGTAATTAAACAAAGTCTGTCACAAATTTCTCAGCAATGTACATTGTTTTATTCTGAATACATTGCAATACAAAACCAGTCACTAGGGTTGGCTGTGTAAATGTCATGTGTCAGCCTGAAATTTTGATATTTTAAAGAAGATGTAAATTATAGCGAAATAAGAGTGATTCTTTGAGGATATGCATATTAAAACATGTTTATCTGAATTTTTAGTTTTCCCAGCCCTGATATTCCTAAATAGGAAAAGCTATATAGTCTAACAAACTGATTACACCTTGAAATGAAGCTGTTGGTAAAATGGGCTTTTCCTATGCTCCTTTGTAGTCTTATGTTAATGAGATATAGTGGGCAAAGCTTTATCAAAATAAAAATCCATTGGCAGACTTTAGAGGTATAAACAGAGAGCGTCTCCTTATAAAAAAGGAAAATGTATGCTCATTCAGCTGCCGATCATACATACTGTTATTCCTGAAGAAGAATTATCAGG
>NW_015396777.1:0-7901 GCF_001527695.2 Protobothrops mucrosquamatus
CAAATCCAACTTTCCGAGAAGTTGAAATTGATTGATTGATTGAACCTTTTTTTTACAGGATCCTAAAGGGATTTCCAGGTGCAGATTGATAAACATTCAATAAACATTAATAAACCAGATATGATTGTAGTTACAAAGAAGCAAGTGTGGATAATTAACATCATAGTAGCTGGAGATAGAAGAGTTAATGAGAAAAAAATAAGGAAAAAAACTGTTGGAAAAACACACCTTCAAATAAAATGGAGTAAACATTGGAAGACAGTTGTAGCAAATCTACCAGAGGTTACTACACTTGGTGCCATCTCAAAAACTCTGAAAAGTACCAGGACCCAACAGGAACAGATAGAATCTCAACTCATCAGCTACAAAACATTGTATTGTATATTACGATAACATCTTTAATTCCCTTAGAAGATCCTTGAGAAATATCGAATAGTCAAAATTGCAAAACACGATCAGATAATTCAGTGTGTAAACAGCAATAGATGATGAGATTGATGAGGATAGAAAGAACGGATCATTTGTGAACAGTGTAGAAATCTTAACCAATGTTTTTTTGCACAAGAGTGACCAAGGAACAAAGAGAGAAGGTGTGTCTGTTTGGTTTTGGATCATCTAATCCTTCCAGACTGAAAAACAACTTTTCCCCCCACTGTACAGTATTTGTGTATCAGGAGGGGAATTCATTTGCAAGGGAGAAGAACAAAGGATTGGGACGGAAGGTCGGTGGGCAGCAAACTGGAATCTAAGATGGTGAAGACCCGTACGAGAGGCAGGGTGGTGGTGGCGACCGTTCTCCTGGCAGCTGTTTTGTTTGCGGAGTTCGGTAAGAACTTTTTATTTAAATTCAATCCTTCCTTTTCTAATTAGAAAGAAGAAACACGAGACAGCTTTCTATTGCATTTGTAGCAGCACTGGAAAGAAAAATGAGATATACTTCCAATGTTCTCCTTTTGCGAAGATGTTTCAGAGCTAAAGTTGGCAAAGTTCACAGAGAAGTTCGTAAGGCGCACCAGAAGAACATCGAACCATAGGAATGGAAGGGACTTTGGAGGTCTTCTAGTCCAACCCCTGTGTTCATGGTAGAAGACCCTATAGCATCCTGGACCAATGGCTGTCCAGTCTCTTCTTGAAAACTTCCAGTTGGGGGACATCTGGGTAGAGGGAGCATTTTTCCCAAAGGAAGGAGTTCTTTACCGTGCTTGGTGCTTAGGAGTTACATTAGGACACAAAGGGAAAGATGTGTTGGTAACTTCAGTTACCAAACTGTACATTACTTTGGACTGAAAGGATTACGAGGAAGCATTTCACCATTCCTCCACCCAGATGGAATGTATTGCGGTCATAGCCCAAGTTGAAGTAACCCTAAGGGACTTGCAACACGTCACCGTTTGATCTCCCAGTCTCCAAGTTCCTTGATCTAGAAGATGAAAAGATATTCCAGATAAAACACTCGTGGAAAGCCTACTTGCTTCCCAGAATTCTCCCATCTTCTAAAGCTGCATCAAACATTGAAGATCTGGAGACTTTAAGGCACTTTGAATGCTGGGAATTGTAATCAGGAAAACAGAGAGATTCTCAACTGAAAGTCTTCTTCTCACTCATAGAACATAGATAAAATAGAATAATAGAGTTGGAAGGGACCTTGGAGGTCATCGAGTCCAATCCCCTGCTCAGGCAGGAAACCTTATAGCATTTCAGACAAATGGTTGTCCAGTCTCTTCTTCAAAACTTCCAGTGTTGGAGCATTCACCGCTTCTGGAGGCAAGTAGTTCCACTGGTTAATTGTTCTCACTGTCAGGAAATTTCTCCTTAGTTCTAGGTTGCTTCTCTCTTTGGTTAGTTTCCATCTGTTGCTTCCTGTCCTGCCTTGAGGCGCTTTGGAGAATAGCTTGACTCCCTCTTCTTTGGGGCAGCCCCTGAGATACTGGAAGGCTGCTATCCTGTCCCCCCTCATCCTTCTCTTCATTAAACTAGACATGCCCAATTCCAGCAACCTCTCTTCCTATGTTTTAGCCTCTAGTCCCCTAATCATCTTTGTTGCTCTTCTCTGCACTCTTTCTACAATCGCAACATCTTTTTTATATTGGGTGTGACCAAAACTGGATGCAGGATTCAACGTGTGGTCTTACTAAGACTTTGAAAAATGGTACAAGAACTTCACGTGATCTTGATTCTATCCCTCTATCGATGCAACCTAGGATTGCATTGGCCTTTTTGGCTCCTGATTATTATTATTATTATTATTATTATTATTATTATTATTATTATTATTATTATTATTATTATTATTATTATTATTAACAGCAACAGCAATAATAATAATAATAATAATAATAATAATAATAATAATAATAATAATAATAATAATAATAATAATAATAATAACTATGTCCAAAAACTTTGCAAAATATTTCAAGAAACTGCAGCTTCCTGCAATAACTCCAGCAATGCTACAAAAAACTGTGCTACTCGGAACATCTTACATTTTAAGGAAGTACCTGGTTGATACCTAGGATGCTGGCAGCAACCCATGTCAACCATCAGTGCCAGTCAATTTGAATGTTCAGTTGACTGAGGTTCATGTTTAATGAATAACAACAATAACAACAACAATAATAATAATAAAGTTGGAAGGGACCTTGGAGGTCATCTAGACCAATCCCCTGCTCAGGCAGGAAACCCTATACCATTTCAGACAAGTGGCTGTCCAGTCTCTTCTTAAAAACTTCCAGTGTTGGAGCATTCACCACTTCTGGAGGCAGGTTGTTCCACTGGTTAATTGTCCTCACTGTCAGGAAATTTCTCCAACCGTAACGGTGAGAATAGGATTTTTATCTGTCTTTGTCCCAAAAAATGCAGTGCCAGGAATAGCAAAAATCCTGCGGACAATCCTCAAACTCTCACGGCTCTGACTGAGGTAGACACAGATCTCTCCTAGGAATTGGGAATGTCTAGTCTAATGAAGAGAAGGACGAGGGGTGACATGATAGCAGCATTCCAGTGTCTCAGGGACTGCCCCAAAGAAGAGGGGGTCAAGCTATCCTCCAAAGCACCCAAAGGCAGGACAAGAAGTCCTTGGTGCTCTCTGAGCTTGACAGTTTTCTTGCAGGCATTTCATTACACAACTAGCTAACATCATCAGTGCTGGAAGGGAGCGGAAACTGATCTCTGTTTATTGTTCATTGTTCCCTGATTAGGCTGTTATATAATAATAATAATAATAATAATAATAATAATAATAATAATAATAATAATAATAATAATAATAATATTAATAACAATGTTGGAAGGGACCTTGGAGGTCATCGAGTCCAACCCCCTGCTCAGGCAGGAACCCTACACCATTTCAGACAGATGGCTGTCCAGTTTCTTCTTAAAAACTTCCAGTGTTGGAGCATTCACCGCTTCTGGAGGCAGGTGGTTCCACTGGTTAATTGTTCTGACTGTCAGGAAGTTTCTCCTTAGTTCCAGGTTGCTTCTCTCCTTGATCTGTTTCCATCCGTTGCTTCTTGTCCTGCCTTCAGGCGCTTTTGGAGGATAGCTTGACTCCCTCTTCTTTGGGGCAGCCCCTGAGATACTGGAAGACTGCTATCCTGTCCCCCCTCGTCCTTCTCTTCATTAAACTAGACATACTCAATTCCAGCAACCTTTCCTTATATGTTTTAGCCTCCAGTCCCCCAATCATCTTTGTTGCTCTTCTCTGTACTCTTTCTAGAGTCTCAGCATCTTTTTTACATCGTGGTGACCCAAACTGGATGCCGTATTCCAAGTGTGTCCTTACCAAGGCATTGTAAATTGATATTAATACTTCACGTGATCTTGATTCTATCCCTCTGTTAATGCAGCCAAGCACTGTGTTGGCTTTTTTGGCAGCTGCAGCACACTGCTGGCCCATATTGCTTAATCAATCATCAACAGTGATCAAGTTCAATCAAGGAACCACCAAGAACACTCCCACACACACCAAGAGAGTCAGCACCACTCCCTCCTGGCACTGAAGATGTTGCCTAGTTGGGTCATGAAACATCCTCAACAAAACCGCCAAACTCAGAGAGCACCAAGGACCCCGCAATTCAACCTTGAGCGACAAATATTTTATTCTGTTGTTACTCTGAGCCAGGGGTAGGCAACCTTGGCTCTTTTATGACTCGTGGACTTCAACTCCCAGAATTCCTGAGCCAGCTATGCTGGCTCAGGAATTCTGGGAGTTGAAGTCCACGAGTCCTAAAAGAGCCAAGGTTGCCTACCCCTGCTCTGGGCTGTAGCAAGTACATTGCACTGTCTCTTGTCAATGAGGTCTCTAGTCATTTGGGTTGGGCAATGCAACCGATTCACCACCACACCTTGGCAATGTACTGACTGGCAGAACTGGAATGAGAATTGATCATAGTAAAACAGAGGTGCACTTAAAATCTGGGTGAAGGAGAGGGAGAGGTGTAAACAGGAGATCAAGTAGGAGAAGCATAAACTTCCCTTCAAAATTACAGAATAACAGACTAACAGAGTTGGAAGGGACCTTGGGGGTCTTCTGTTGCAACCTCCTGCACAAGCAGGGAACTTTATACTATTTCAGACAAGGGACTATCCAGTCTCTGCTTGAAAACCTCCAGTAATGGAGCACCTACGATGCTTCTGATTGATTGTTAAAACAGGAAATTCCTCCTTAGTTCTAGGTTGCTTCTCTCCTTGATTGGTTTCCATCCGTTGCTTCTTGTTCTGAGGTGCTTTGGAGAAAAGATGAATTGCCTCGTCTCTGTGACAGCCCTTCAAATGTTAGAAGACTGCTATCATGTCACCCCTCGTCCTTCTTTTCGTTAAACTAGACATTCCCAATTCCTGCAACTGTTCTTCAGTGTTTTAGCCTCCCTAATCATCTTCTCTGCACTCTTTCTAGAGTTTCAATATCTTTTTTTTTATATATCCTGGCAACCTTTACTGGATGCAGTATTCCACATCTGGCCTTACCAAGGCATTATAAACTGGTACTGACACTTCGTGTGATCTTGATTCTATCCCTCTGTTTAATGCAGCCTTGGACAACCAAGCTCAGAGAGCACCACGGATCCCTAATTTCCCTTCGTTCTAGGTTGGTTCTCTCCTTCATTAGTTTCCATCCGTTGCTTCTTATCCTGCACTCAGTTGCTTTGGAGAATAGGCTGGGCCATTTGCCTGAATGGGGGTTGGACTAGAAGACCTCCAAGGTCCCTTCGAACTTTTATTATTATTATTATTATTATTATTATTATTATTATTATTATTATTATTATTATTATTATTATTATTATTATTATTATTATTATGAATCATCGCACAGTCAGCCAGATGTTCAGACTGGATTTGGCATTTTTGTCTACCTATCGAGTCCTTACCCAGGACCTGGGATAGGCAGATGTGGATGTTTGATGGTATTACAGATCTCGTCGCAGGATGGAAGCAGTTCCTAGTAAGGCCGCCTTTTGCAATTGACTAATGGCAAATTTGTCAATGCCAATGGTGTTCAAGTGGTGCTCCAGTATTATTATTATTATTATTATTAATAATAATAATAATAATAATAATAATAATTAATGTTTTAGCCTCCAGTCCCCTCATCAACCTTGTTTCTCTTCTCTGCACTCTTTCTTTCTAGGTTGCTTCTCTCCTTGATGAGTTTTCATCTGTTGCTTCTTGTCCTGCCTTCAGATGCTTTGGAGAATAGCTTGACTCCCTCTTCTTTGGGGCAGTCCCTGAGACACTGGAATGCTGATATCATGTCACCCCTCGTCCTTCTCTTCATTAGACTAGACATTCCCAATTCCTAGGAGAGATCTGTGTCTATCTCAATCAGAGCCTTGAGAGTTTGAGTATTGTCCGCAGGATTTTAGCTATTCCAGGAATAGCTAAAGATGTCATTCTTAGGTTAGAGAGATAGAGATAAAACGGTAGAGGTAGAGGTAAAGAGACAAATACAAATCCTATTCTCACCCCTACAGTTGGTCTGTGTCTTCCACAATCTTGGGTAGCTAATTTTTTGTTGCCCAGGCCCAGAATGGACTTCTGAAAGTGACATCCATACAGAGAACCGGTTATTCACGTATTTGAATCTCACCACTGCTTTGAGACAACTATGAGCTAGATGACTGAGAATCTCCACAGACACATCCATCTCTCTCTCTCTCTCTCTCTCTCTCTCTCTCTCTCTCTCTCTCTCTCTCTGTGTGTGTGTGTGTGTGTGTGTGTTGTTTTCTTGCAGACCTGTCATTACCCAACTAGGTAATATCATCAGTGCTAGTAAGGAGTAGGGTTTGATAATGAAACATCTGCAAGAAAACCACCAAGTTCAGAAAACACCAAGGCCTCTGTATTTCCTCCCCTCCTCCTCCTCCTCCTCCTCCTCCTCCTCCTCCTCCTCCTCTTCCTCTTCCCTTCTGCAAACCCTACTCCCTTCTAGCACCGATGATGTTACCTAGTTGGGTCATGAACCATCTGCAAGTAAACAGAGAGCACCAATGACCCCTTAATATAACAATTAAATGCCTTAAGAATGCTTTTCCTGTAGACACAGTGATCTCTAAATTCTACTTATTTTATTTAGGACAATGTTTGTCAACCTCGGCAACTTTAAGCTGGGTAGACTTCAACTCCCAGAATTCTTTTGGCTGGCTGATGAATTCTTGGAGTTGGAGTCTATCCAGCTTGAACTTCCCAATGTTGACAAACACTCTTCTACGGCTACCAAAAGTGAGCTGTAAACATCACTAGAGAGCAACAGAGAGCTACACACTCAAGCAGTGGGCTGCCCTAGGTTTTGCAGTTCAGATTGGATCACCCTCTGGGACACCAAAAGATAAATGTTATGCCCTACGCAGGTAGTCGCAAAGGGGGATCACAGGACCCCAGAAGACTGCAACGGTCATAAATATGAGTCACTTGCTGAGTGTCCAAATTTTGATCACATAAGGAACGGTTGCTGGAATTGGGTATGTCTAATTTAACAAAGAGAAGGACGAGGAGGGACATGATAGCAGCCTTCCAGTATGTCAGGGGCTGCCCCAAAGAAGAGGGAGTCAAGCTATTCTCCAAAGCGCCTGAAGGCAGGACAAGAAGCAACAGATGGAAACTAATCAAGGAGAGAAGCAACCTAGAACTAAGGAGAAATTTCCTGTTTTAACAATCAATCAGTGGAACCACTTGCCTCCAGAAGGGTTTCCTGCCTGAGCAGGGGGTTGGACTAGATGACCACCAAGGTACCTTCCAACTTTATTATTATTATTATTATGACTATGGGGACGCTGCAATGGCCATAAGTGGGAAAAACAGTCACCAGTCCCAATTTTCAGTGCCATTGTGACTTCGAACGGTCACTAAATGCTTCCATTTCTACCTTCTAAGCTCCCAATAATCCCAGGATTAAAATCTTCCCTTGACAACTCCCAACGTAAATCATTACGAATTTCTGTACCTATCGTCTCTTACATAAGTGGAGCTCTAAAGAGCTATTGCAATCCCTTAAGTTAGGTCAACAAAACAGGTTGGTTAACAGGGCAGCTAATCGCCGAAGAATGGACCAGGAAAAGGGGAAGATCAAATTGCAGGAAATAAACACTGTCAGGGACAAAGGAAAATTGCCAAAAAAAATGTTTATTTTGTATCACGTGCGAACAAGACTGATCCCAATGCAAAGGTTTTATCGGCGTAGAATCTGCAGGATCTTGTGGCTCAGTTTGCAGTCAGGAGAAATATTACTACCACTTTTGAAGACAACGTTTGAAATAGCGCATCCAGTTTTTTTTTTAAAAAAGTGTTTTATTTATAAAACAGTTAAAACAAAGATGGACATTTTATTTATTTATTTATTTATTTATTTATTTATTTATTTATTTATTTATTTATTTATTTATTTATTTATTTATTTATTT
>NW_015396778.1:0-7896 GCF_001527695.2 Protobothrops mucrosquamatus
CTCTCTCTCTCTCTCTCTCTCTCTCTCTCTCTCTCTCTCTCTCTCTCTCTCTCTCTCTCTCTTCTTTTCTTTTCTTTTCCAGGTGTACAAATTGGGAGTTCCCCATTTTGATTTCTTCTCCGCAACAAAGCTAACTTGGAACTGTCCAGTTTCTTTGGCATGTGGTACTTTTAAGTGCTTGTAGGATATAATATGCAGCTGTTGTGGCTTTTCTTTTTTAAACACACACACACACACACACACACACACAAAATTGATCTTTTATTGTTTTTTTATTGTTTTTTTTTTTTTACTTTGGGTTGTAAAACTTTGTAAGAGTTTTGACCAATGAGTCACTTTAGAGAGAGATGAGGCTGAAAACCGAGTTGTCCGTTGGGGACAATGCTTTTGTCCAAACGATGAAATGCTGTCAACCACAGGTACAAATGGGGCAGAGCCTGTTTCACAATGCTGCAACACTGCTTTTGTTGCTTGCTCTCCCCTTGATGGCCCCACACAGAGGATGAAAAGTGCTTAACGGGATGTCCCTAGTGAGTTAAATCTTCTTTGGAGTGAAGAATGGAGAAAAATTGGAGATAAATATTGGTAGATTTCTTCCCCTTTGCAAAGCAAGGTTTCAAGAATTCCCAGGTCTTCTTAGGTAAATTAGTGGAAGCTGTATTTTTGGTCATCCAGAGGCTATCATTTTCCATACTCTGTCTTAGTTTACGGTTTCTCTATGAGAAACACCTTGTATTTCGGAAAACTGCATAGATTAATACTGGCAAAGAAGTCATGTACTCATCCCCCCTTCCCAACTGACTTAAAAAAAAAAAATACTTCCTATCTGTCAACAGATCGGTGCACTTTGCATATCTCAATATATGATTTATGAAAAAAGAGACCTGCTCTATTTTCAAGATTCATTGATTGCAAATGCAAAGGATTGACATACGAAACAAATGCCTCTGTTTGGAGGCATAAAACTCTGCTCAAAACGGCTTTTTAGCCACTTTGCCGCCCTATAAGGATAGCCTACCCCCTGACTTACCTGGGCTGTGCAACATAGGACATAGGATCATAGGGCTGGGAAGAACCTCAAGAGATCTTCGGAAACCTCCAGTGATGGAGCACCCACAACTCCCAACAAATGGCTCTTGAAAACAAAACCTCTCAGGCTATTAGTAGTTGCATCCAACTACTCAGTTGGGTGAAGAAGATTTGTTGAACGTTCATTGTATGGCCAATTTGTCCTCTCTACTCTTGCCCCAACCAAATTTGGATGCTAGTCAGTTTCCCACTGCTCCTTGGAAATAAACTTGCTTCATTACAGCATCAGCTTTCCTGAACTAGTCCATTGAATCTGATGCATAGAAAAACCAATAGGTTAGACCAGATCTTTCAGCCTACCTGTTGAGCTATGACCTCCTGCGTTGTGCCATGACTTGCATGTCTTGTTTTTTGCTAATGGCCTCATTTTTTTTTACTCCCTCAGTGAGTGTGTTAGAGGCAACAGAAACCAGATGAGGACGCTGAGTTTAGATGCAAAGACAATCATTAGAAATATCCAGCATGCTTGCTATTCAATAATGTACAATAATGTACCCTTTCCTGAATACTGGACTGCCCTCCAGTATTCAGTGCTATTAGCATCCAGCAGTGTTTCTCAACCTTGGACCCTTTGAAAATGTGTGGACTTCAACTCCCAGAATTCCCCAGCCAGTTTTGCTGGCTGGGGAATTTTGGGAGTTTACGTCCACACATCTTCAAGTGGCCCAGGTTGAGAAACACTGCTGCACACACACACACACACAATATATATATATATACAAACAGCAATCCATGCATTATCGCCTGTCCTCCATGTCCCTGGCTCCCTATTCTTCACGTTTCTGTGAGTGTAGCATAACCTGGAGGATTAGGACAAAACATACAATATTTCCAATGTGTGTTTTGAACAAACCCAGTATCTAATGTCCTGAATAAATTGGCAGAATACTATTCTTTTTTTTTTTTTTTTTAATCTTGTTAGTTTATTCTGGAACGAATCAAAGTTCAAACCAGCGCCTGCAATAATGAAACCTTACTAATGCAAAGTTATTTCTCCAGGATGCTTTCTTGCGCAACAAACAGCAAAACCAGTTTGCGTGGTCTAGTTGCAGCAGAATTTAAAAACAATAGCTTAAAAACTGGGTGGAAGGACCTTGTTTGGGCCATTTCCCCCCTAGTTCTTTAAAGGGGCTTCATAGCATCATACGAACATCACTGAGTGATACAAAACCTGTCCTGACTACTGTTATTTTGGCGCAACAATGACTGAGTGACTCTAGAAAATAATTGAAAATTACTAGTGGGGACATCCATAAGCCTTACTGTTTTATCTTTGTCATTTTAACACAAGATGACTCGCGATAGTGGCAAATATCTGTAGCTTGGGCGTAGGATGAGGGTGAAGATTCATTCTCCAAGCTCGTGGGTTGGTTTCTGAATGTTTCATTACATCTTCAGGTAACATCTTCAGCGGAGTTTATTCAACTCCACTGAAGATGTTAACTAGCCTGGTAACGAAACCAACCCACATGCTCGGAGGATAAATCTTCACCCTTCACCCTCTTCTACAGTGGAAGGAACATAGTCCCACTGCCGGGCAGAAAACAAAATTAGAACAAAATTCAAGACTCTTTGAGTTTTGCATGGTCTTACTGGACAAAAAAAGATTTGCCAAAGGATTTTTTTTTTTGTTCGTTTGCTTCAAAAAGCTAGATTTCGAATGGCAAATTTTAGATAACTTGAAATGAATGTTAGGGTCCTGAAACAACCCTAGAAATTATACATGCAGGAGATTGCAGGTAGACCCTCGACTCCCAACCACGATATTTCTGTTGCTAAGCAAGACAATTGCCAAGTGAGTCATGCCCAACTTTATTGCGTTCTTGCCCCAGTTGTTAAGTAAATCACTGCAGTTGCTAGATGCGGTCCTTAAAGGAATGGCGCTTCCCCCATTGACTTTGCTTGTTGAAAGAGGGTTGGGAAGTGGTTCCATGATCCCAGGATGGTGCAACGGTCATAAATACAGGCCAGTTGCCAAGTGCCCAGATTTTGATCACGTGACCAAGAGGACGCTGCCACGGAAACCTATCATAAATCACTCTTTTCAGTGTCCGTAACTTTGAAACTAGACTAAGTCAAGGACTACCTCCTCCCTTAACCCTGAATTTTGTTTACAAAATGTCAGTTCCAAAATTCTTTGATTCTTTGGTTTGGAGTCATGGCAGTGAAAGGAAGACAACATTCATTTTAGTAGAGATAACACTGATGATATAGCTTGCCGGCCTTAGCCTTCTTTTGCCTAAAGAATAACCTTTCCAAATGCGTTGCTCTTCATAAGAGTTGTTCCACATTTGCAGAAGGAGAGTGAGACAACAGCTGTGCCCTCGCTGCAAACATCTGTTTTATTTTTAATGCATTATCATAGCTTTTCCCAAGAACTTGAAGATGTTCCCCATCCATTTTATTCCCAAAACTCCACTTCAATTTCCTGCTTCGGAAGTTTTAATCTTAACAGGTTGAGAAAGCATTGCCTTACAGGTAATCCTCGACTTAACGGCCACAAATTTCCATCCTTAAGCGAGACGGTTGCCAAGCGAATTTTGCTCCATTTTACGATCTTTCTCGCCAGAGTTGTTAAGTGAATCACTGCAGTTGTTAAGCTACTAACCCCGGCCGTTAAGTGAATCTGGCATTTCCCGTTGATTTTGTTTGTCAGAAGGTCGCAAAAGGAGACCATGTGACACCCCCCCCGGGGACCCTGCAACCGTCACAAATACCAGTCAGTTGCCAAACGTCTGAATTTTGATCACGTGGCCCTGGGGATGCTGCAACGGTTGTTAAGTGTGTAAAATGGGGACAAGTCCCTTTTTTTTTCAGTGCCGTTGTAACTTCGAATGGTCAAGTAAATGAACTGTGGCAAGTCGAGGACTGCCTGGGCTTTGTTGAACCACGTCCGTGAAAGGCCAAGTGGTTGCATTCACCTAACGTGCTGAGCTTGGTTTGTGTTAATCTCGGTTAAGTGTGTGTGGGGGAGGTGGATGTGGCTTTGTGTGGTGCAAACCCAGTTTAGTTAATGACGATGAAGTGTATTGTGCAAACCCAAAGAATGGGTTATTTCCCGTAACTCAGTTAAGCATGGTTGTGTGGATGCAGCCTCTGACTTCCTTGTTACCAAAAAGTGCCCCTAATGAAACAGGGTAGGACCTTTAGCAACTTGCTACCAGGAGCCAACAGCAATTTGTCACATATGCAGAGTGAAACAGGGTGACTTTGTTTAATATAGATGTATATAGAAATATATGTATTCAAAGCTTAGTTTTCTATGAATCCTGCTGTATCTTACCTGCCTGTATGAAATTCAACATATCCTGCCTGAGCATATTCAATTTATTGCTGGATTGTATCAGGATTTAATTTTCTCTGTCTGGATTGTGGTTTCTTTTATTTTTTTTAAGGGGGCGGGGAGGGAGAGGAAGCGGTTACCTGCATAAAAAGCAAGCCAAGGTTTCAATTCCTCCCCAATGGAATAGACTTCCAAGCATCTTCTACGCCTCAACAGACTTTCTGTCCCTGCAGAACTGCCCCGGTGAGGTCCCGCTATTAAGGGATGGAGGGAAAGAGATGGAATATATACATTTTTTGAGAAGATGATGGCTAACGTTGAACAAAACCCTCGTCTTCGGGGTCTTGAAGAATGGGGATGGAGTCATCTTACTGCAGTTAACGGAGGGGCACGTTAGAAAAAAGTGACAATGGGATTCTAAGGTTGAGAAGAGTTGAATTAATAAAAGAATGTACGGTATATCTACGCACACACACCCAGGCCTGCATACCCATGCAGAAAATTCAGGAAATATCCTCAAGTGCTATAACTCATAAGGGAAAATCATAAATTGGCTTCAGCAGTAATCCATATTGAGAACAGAGAACACTGTGTGTGTGTATTGTGTGTGTGTATGGATGGATGAATAGATAGATAGATAGACAGACAGACAGACAGACAGACAGACAGACATATAGAAATAGAGAAGGAGAGATGATATAGGTAGATGATGCTAGATAGACAGACAGATATAGAAAGAGAAGGAGATGATATAGGTAGATGATAGACAGACAGACATGTAGAAATAGAGGGAGAGAGATGATATAGGTAGATGATCGATTAGAGAGATAGAGAGACAGAGATAGAGAGATGATATAGGTAGATGATGGATGGATGGATGGATGGAAGGAAGAAAGAAAGAAAGAAAGAAAGAAAGAAAGAAAGAAAGAGGAAGGAAGGAAGGAAGGGTCCTTATGTTTGACCAGGCATAAGAAAGAAAAGAAGTAGCAGCTCCATTTGCTCTAAAGATCTTGTCAGTAAATAAAATCTATTGCACTCCTTTTGACTATACCTGGTTTGAAATGTCCTGTTAGGAAAAAAAAAAACCCGAAGCCAAGAGCTGTGAAAAGAAAGTGATGGTCAAGGGATTTAACAATCGAGGTTTTCAGGAATGCCTCCTGTACAACTTGGGGAGGCTTTGAACATAAGCGCAGAGCAGAAGTTGAAGTTCTCATCCAATATTTATAGCAAACAAGAGGAGCGTTGTTTTCACAAGGTCCATTTTGGGTTTTTGTGGCAGATCAGTTGCTGAAACAACATGTGTTAAGCACTGAGCTCCCTTCAGTACAAGTTGTCTTCGCTGGCCAGTATGGAGTGCAAATTGTTCTTCAGCAAGCTGCTTATCTCTTATTGTGGTAGCTTCTTCTGAACCCAAGCCATCCCCACAAAGCTTCTTTCTTGCTAAGGATGTGTTGCCGTTTTTCTGTGAAAAAGCAAGAGTACACCACAACTCGCTCTTCTGTCCCTTTGTAGATTAAGTAGATTAGTTTATCGAAGAGGGCATTAGATTGTTTCAGCCCTGTGATGCTGATAAGTTGTTCACTTTGTTGGGCAACCTCAATTAAACACACACAACCCTTTTCTAGATATGGGAATTACATCAAATGATCTATATGACCTTGGATGGTCTTTCCTTTGTCCTTCCCATTAAAGAGAATTATAATTCCTTTTTGGTCTTCTCAGTCCACTATTCCTGTGTTCGGTCCTTGGATTGACTGTATTCATCCAGGACAGAAGGAATACAAGAGATTCTTCAACTTCTTCTTGATTAATTTGGAATTCTATCTTACAATTTGTTTCTCAGACCTAGCAAGTTGTAACTAATTGCAAGTGCAACCATATCAAATGGTCACTCTTATTTGTGACATCCTGGTTAGGAGCAGTTGTTCACCCAATCTCTTGTGGACCATCCCGATGATGAAGTTGTGTGAACTCTCTTTCCCAGCCAAGGTTAACATTTTCTTCAATATCCTGAACTTCTCTTCTCAACTGATCTGAAGGCACCAGATTTGCCTAATTCTCCATAGTGAACATACTTCCTAGCTAGTTTTGGAAATCAGAACTCCACATCTCTAAGAAATAATCTGGATAGTGATGACAGTACTAAGGTTCATCTCCGAATCAGTGTGATATTAGAAGTCATGGATATCACACTCAGGAATGAAAGTTTCTTGTGATACATGTTCATGAAATGAATCTATTCTGCAATGCCAAACAACATTATAGCATTTATTTATTTATTTTACTTTTCTTAATCTACTTCATTCTTTGGGGAGGTATTTCCTCCTTCTACTTTCTGTTAATAAAGTTCTAAGAATGTCTTCATGACCTTTATTCATGCCAAGGCCAACGGGGAGATGCTGGTCCTTCTATTCTTCTACATAGCCTCTCGCCTTCTTCTGTGGGATACTTCCACACCATTATTGTCCTTCAGAGAAGCCACCATCCTTTCTATTAATACTCCTTTGTACACAGGACGGCATCATCACCTATCCCTTTCTGCTTAGATGAACCAAAATTTGCTCAGAAAGGCACTTATCTCCCTGCGTGTTGGGCTTTAATTACACATTCCACAATCCGTTGCCATGGATTTGCGCAATCAGGGTTGTAATTAACGTCCCTGGCTCAGAAGTGGAGAAAAAAATATATATCATAAAAATGTGCTTTGGTGATTGTGACAAGTTCTCTCAACACTCCCCCTCTCCTTTGTTTTCTCCTCTCTTTGCTACTGTTTTACCCAGGGTGGAAAGTGAGGTCCCAATGGAAGACCCAGTTTTTCACCTCTCCCATCACTATGGCTGGCTTTTTACATTCTTTACTGCAGAGCAACTGAGCATCAGTATGAAATTTGGTTGAATAGGTAACAAACTTTATCAATTGTTCCATCTAGATGGCTGTTGAGGTGCCCTCAGTTATATTGATGTTGTGAAGATAGAATTCCACCATCAAACATTCTGGTCCAAACGTAACTGTAGAACACCAGGGGAGATGAACCTGCTTACTCGTCTCTTCTCTCTTCTCTTCTCCAATGTGGCCATCTTCAGAAGAGAACTAGTGAAGGGGGTTTGGGATAGGGCAAGGGTCTCCACACTTGGCAACTTTAAGACTTGTGGATTTCAACTCTCAGAATTCCCCAGCCAGGCATGCCTGGCTGGGGAATTCTGGGAGTTGAAATCCACAAGTCTTAAAGCTGCCAAGTTTGGAGATCCCTGGGATAGGGAGATTTGACAATGGAGCTATGAAGATAAGAAGAACTCTGTGTGTACTTCCCTTTAATGAAGGACATGAGAAACATTGTACTTCATTCCACTGCTTTGTTGACCAAGCCCCTTGTTAATTTGGAGAATCTCTGCTTTCTGGAAAAGCTAAAAGCGTAACACAGGAAAAAAAAAACATTTACATAATCAGCTCCATTGATCCCACTCAGAATTTTCTGTCTATTGTTTGTGGCTTTGTATCCCACCTACTCATAGACAGAATTTGGA
>NW_015396779.1:0-2759 GCF_001527695.2 Protobothrops mucrosquamatus
AGCCGGAACGCGGCGGAACCGCGTTCCGGCACCTTTTTCCGGGCCGGCCGCACCGGAAATAGCCCCTCCCACACCGGAAATAGCCCCTCCCAAATTTTACTTGCATTCCTGTTCTCTAAAGGGGCGGTCCTAGGGTTTGATGAGGGCGTGGCCAGGTTTGAGTTCCGCCACCTTTTCTCCGAGAAAAAAAGCCCTGAGGTAGGGAATACTTTATTATACATGGACTATTAAAGGAAGTAAAACAAAAAAAATAGAAAATATATAAATAGCTAAAACATATCTAAAAAGCTGTTCAATTATAAATATCAGCTTTATAAACAAACAAAAAGGCACTAGAAAGCCATGTATATAGCTAGAGCAATTCATTAGAGTTAAAATCAAATATAAATCATATTATATATAGCCTTTAAAGGAACAGTTTTAGCAAGTGTTTCCTCAGATCCCTATATCAGTGTTCCAATATCTCAGGGACTGCCACAAAGAAGAGGGAGTTAAGCTATTCTCCAAAGTGCCTGAAGGCAGAACAAGAAGCAATGGATGGAAACTAATCAAGGAGAAAAGCAACCTAGAACTAAGGAGGAACTTCCTGACAGTTAGAACAATTAACCAGTGGAACAACCTGCCTCCAGAAGCGGTGAATGCTCCAACACTGGAAGTTTTTAAGAAGAGACTGGACAGCCATTTGTCCGAAATGGTATAGGGTTTCCTGCATGAGCAGGGGGTTGGACTTGATGACCTCCAAGGTCCCTTCCAACATTTTATTATTATTATTATTATTATTATTATTATTATTATTATTATTATTATTATTATTATTATTAAATAAATAAATCAAGATTTCCTGTGTTGATTGTGTATGTCTGCATAAACAATGACAGTTTTGTTTATGTAAGGGTTTATTGTAGCTTCAGGAAAAGCTACCAGTAAAGTATCAAATCTAGCCAATGGGAAAATTCTGTACCTCACATAATTCATATGTCACTCATTAAAACACAGAGTAGTAGCCACCCTAAGTAAATATTTATTTGGCAGAATGACTTCTGGATAACTGAGACTTTTTGTTTGTTTATTTATTTATAGATGATGAACACCAGGATACTCAAAATAGCTACTATATAAGAAAATCAGACAGACATCCAGGTTCACAAAGATAGCTGTGATTTTAGCTTGAGAGATGCAGATCAATTCTTTCTCATTTGCTGTAGTAGTAATGTATAACTGGCAATTCCCAAAGCCTCATGTGATCCTTAGATTTTTCTCATAGGCCCTATTTTCAGCTGAAATAGTCCAGAACAGGGGGAACAAAGACAGATGTCACCATTTTAGCATATAGTTTGTGTTTGTGAAGTTGTATCAGAACATTTCTGATACGTTCAGTATGGGCAGCCATATTTTTTGGGGAAAAAAATAAAAATGTTTAAATATAGCATGACATGAGCAACCAAGATATCTGAAAACATTTCATTCGTGAATCCCATAAAAACAAAAAGTTGAAGAGCATCACAAGGTATTGAAACTTTTTGTAAATGTGTCAAAGGCAGTTAAATATTTATGTACTTCTGTCATACAAATCAAACTGTGAGCTTCTGCCAAGTTCAATTTAGTAAAAATACTTACTTTGTACAGGCTTTCGAGAAGATCAGAAATGAGTGGAAGCAGGTAGAGATCTCTAACAGAGAGTTCAAAAGTCTGAAGTCATGAACCACTCTCAGAGAGCTATCTTTTATCTTGGGGGTGGGTAGGTGGAAATAAATAGGAGGGGGACAGGAAAGGAAGACAATCTAATAAATATTTTTTTTTCCACAGGAAAAGGGATTGTTCAAAGAAATGGTGTTTCTTTGTTCGAAAGAACTTGTTCACAGGAATTTTTAATAAACTCCTTTGAACAAGCCAACTTCTCAACAGACACAGGATATTAACATCTAATAAGGGACTAAGCTCCAGAACCAGGGTATAATCACTGAAGGGGGGGGGAATCAAAATACAAACCACTACTCCTTTCCAAAGAGATCTGTAAACTCAGAATATTTTTCTGTCAAAACAGAAGGAGTGACTTTTTGAGCAGTGGTAAGAAAAGACGGAGCTTGATTACCTGCAATTAGTGACAGTGATAGTTATAAAATACAATTAACATGGTATTTTAATCCCAGCAAATGTCAAGATTTCGGATCTGTCGCTAGTGCAATAGTGTAAGATATCCTAATAGTTGTCATTGGTGAGGTGAAGAAGGACGGTGTGTTCAGTGAGTGCATAAAACACTTCCATCAATGGTTTAAACATGGAATGGGTGTTCAATTGTGGATAAGATGAATTCTTGCGTAATAGGCTTGTCAATAAAATTAGCCATCATTACTGATTTTGAAAAGTGTTTATCAACAGCATCTTGAGAGCATAGAATAACAGGATAAAATATTGCAGACTTATGCTCCCCTTAGTGATCTGATAGTTCCCCTGCTGACTTCGTGAAAGGAAGATCTCTCCTAAACTAAAAATTGGAAAGATGGAGTTACTTACTAGCAATATAATCGTTGATTCCAAGATATGGCACATTGTAAATGGCTCAGGGCAAGAAGCAGAGAAAACGAGCACAAGATGTCCAGAATTACCACAATAAAACATAAAGCCATGTCAGATTTATATTAATTGCAAAGGTTCAACTCTAGAAGGGTTTGACATGTGAAAGAAAGAAAAGTGATATAGAAAAGGTGCTGTAACATTTCCTTTCTTTCTCATGGAAAGTGTCCCAGCACTTTAGCTTT
>NW_015396779.1:5162-6927 GCF_001527695.2 Protobothrops mucrosquamatus
CACCATTGAATTTCATTTTGTTAGATAGTGCCCAGTGTTCAAGTCTGTCCAGATCCTTCTGTATCTTAAGCCTGTCTTCTGGAGTGTTGGCTATTCCTGCCAGCTTGGTGTCGTCTGCAAATTTGATGAGTTCCCCATCTATCCCCTCGTCCAAATCGTTGATGAAGATGTTGAAGAGCACTGGGCCCAGAACAGAGCCAGTAAAGGAAGCAACAGGACCAAAAATACTCAGCAGGAAAAGCTAAAAAGTTTATGTTCACTTCCAGTCCCCCTATAATTTGCTTCATAACTCTTAATCTTCAATGATCAAGGTGATAACTTGTACTATTGTTATTATTTTGCACTTTCAAAACATTCTCATTTCATGGGAACTGACTGGAAATGACCCTGCAGTTTGGTTTTTGTTAGCAAGGAGATTTTTTTAGCAAGATTTTCAGAAATGATTTGCCATTGTCCTCTTCCTAATATGGACAGAAAGTGATTGGTCCAAAGTCACCCAGATGACTTGATACTTAAGGTAAGACTAGGGAACTAGCTTCTAGTTGTGCTTCTTAAACCACTACACCAAATTGACTCTCAAAGATATTGTACAGCTTTCTAATCTACAGATTTCCAGCAGAAGTAAAACATTGTTTCCGTCCAACTTTGTGGATGATAATCCTATTTCATAGAACTAAACTGAACATCTGCTGAACATATAAATACCCTCTAAAATAATCTCCAGCATTGTTATTATTTTTTAAGTGAATTGTTTAGCTCCAGAAAAAAAAAAATACTAGGCAAGCAGTCAGGATATCTCCATCATTGACTATAAAATATCTTTTGTTCGTAATTCTTTTCATTCCAGAATGCACAGTTCCAGTCAGCTGCATATTCAGTGGATTGCAGATGAAGTCTATTGTACAAAACAGTTAAGCAATATCAATCTTCAAAGAGCAGCTGTTCCAGTTTCTCTGTTTAAAACTTCTAACAATAATTCTCTAGCTAGTCTATGTATCAAAAACATATTTTCTAAATCATTATTTTTATATAATAGCATGTTATTCAGCTAATATTAATATAGATACATAGAGAGAGCCCAGCCTTCATTCTGGAAAATGAAAAGGGAAAGGAGGAGAGAGTGAGTGTTTGGTTATTATGCATTTATTATATAAATCTACTCCCTGTTTTTCAAGAACACACTCAACACGGTTGTTAATTTTGGAATAGAAAATAAAAACAGTTAAAAAACAAACAAGTGCTATTATTAGTATTGAATATTATTGGTATATTAATGAACATTATTATTATCATTTTTGCTCTATAATGATGGATAAATGTGTCCATTTTTCTTTATCTTAGATTTAAGCCCCATCTGCTCCACCTTGAACATGCAAATTTTGGTGGGAGGTGTGATGTGTGTGTGTTTGTGTGTACACATACATTATATATACATATGCATATGTATATCCGTATACATTGATTGAATAAAAAAAATAGTCCATCCATGAGAAAATTTCGATAAAGCTTTTCTCAGCAAAGAGGTGGTGATAGAGAACTAAAATAAGAAACATATTAGGGGGGGAAATGGGAACCTATATGTGGTACCATCAAAATACAGAAACAGATGTGGATCCATGCTGAATGTTATTGAAGCCTGCATGAAGTTATCCATTTTGACTTAAAGATATTTAATTTCATCCATCAATGCACACACACACACACACACACACACACACACACACACACACACACACACACACACACACACACACACACACACACA
>NW_015396779.1:10134-13057 GCF_001527695.2 Protobothrops mucrosquamatus
CTAGTGAGATACATATACATTTGGATTACTTTTAACAGGACATCATTTATTATCTATTTGGAAACTTATGAATACAACTGGGAAAGAAGCCTCAGTCCCTAAACTCATTTGTTCCTTTTTGATGATTTTTAGTCATAATCTTGCTGACAGCACATGAAGGTTTATGATCTGAACCATCCTTTAATATAATGAAGAGGGGTTTTTTTTTGCAACTCCTTCAGGATGATGAGGTTTATATTGTTAACTCTCTTTTGTATTCTGCCTTCAAGTCCATGTTTGCATTATATACGGTGAATGTGCGATTCTAGCTGCCTTTGCTGTTAAAAAGAATTAGACCAGAAGCAGTTTTTAAAAGTGTTGGCAGTTACGTTCATCTTGAAATGTAGAATTTAGACTCATGTCCCATTAGGTTTTGCTGCAGAAAACATTTTTTGTTTCGTTTTGTCTCCCCTATTGTAATGGACTATGATTATTTATTTATTTTTTAAATGCTTTGGTCACCCCATCTTACCACAGGGTAACTCTGGATGGCTTACAATATTAAAAAAGATAAAACTATAAATAATCTATAGGTGATATAAATAAATACTATAAAGATCCAAATACTCAGTCCTAAGTAAAGATGGGAAGACGGAGTAGGAGGAGAAGGAGGAGAGGTAGGATTTGTTATTAATCAATCACTCCCAATGTCATACCCCTCCATTGCAGCCCCAAGCCAACGGGCAGAGCCAGATCTTTAAGTTCTTGTGGAAAGTTAGGAGGTTTGGAGCTGACCTCACTTCAGAGGGGCAAGATGTTCTGAAGGGCAGGTGCAACAGCAAAGAAGGCACTTCAGCTGGAGCCTTATATCCTGGCTTATGAGGTCTGCAGTATGCCTCCTCTGCTGGCATGGATGAGGTGGGCCAATCTCAGTGGGACGAGGCAAGTGGCCTGGACCCATGCCATGAAGGGCTCTGAAGGTGATTACTGTGCTGCCCTCCTCCCTTCACAAACATGAACGCACAGCAAGAGTTATATAGGTATTTATTCAAACCCTCCAAACAGGTCCTCAGAAAGCACCCACATTGTGCAGGTTTGGATTTCAAGCTTGACACGGCAAGACTTGGTGGGTAAACTAAGCCCAACTAGCACACACAGAGTCCAGGGAAACAATCCGCAAGTCAAATGGGTCAGGATACATGGCACAAACACACAAGGCATTGAACTGGGCATGTTGCTCAAGCAACACTCAAGTCCTTGGGGTGGGATTAAACTGTGACACCAGTGCAACCCTTCACAAAGGGTGAAGTCTCCTTGTAAATAATCTAGCTGACAGGCATTGCTCCTATCTGCCCTTGGATTGGGAGGAGGTGTGGACTCTACCTTTTCCTCATTGCTAACAGGCAGCAGCTGCTCCTGGT
This sequence comes from Protobothrops mucrosquamatus, assembly GCF_001527695.2. Taxonomy (NCBI): domain Eukaryota; kingdom Metazoa; phylum Chordata; class Lepidosauria; order Squamata; family Viperidae; genus Protobothrops; species Protobothrops mucrosquamatus. Next base: position 11,535 of record NW_015396779.1, read on the forward strand.
CCTTGCCTGGAACCTCCTGGGCAGCTCACTGCAGTTGCACCTCATCTCACTGAGCTTGTTGCTCATCCAATCAGCTCAGCTGAGACTGCTCTGTCAAGCTAGCATTCTCTGAGCCCTGATCTGGGCCATTGCTGGGCTCTGTGCTTTCCTCTGCTGACTTAAATTCCTCCTCCTCCGAGCTCGCATCCAAAGAGGGGTTCAGGAGCTGATCCCTGACACTTAACCAACACCTTGAATTGCACCCAAAAGCAAAAAGGCAGCCAGTGCAACTTGTGGAGCAGTGGTGTTGTATGGGCCACACTTGGGCCCCCAAGAACTGCCCACTGCCCCATCTGCACCAACTCTCACTTATGAATACTCTTCAAGGTACCACCATGTAGAGTGCACTGCAATAGTCCAGCCACGAAATTACTAGAGAGAGGATAGGAGAGTCCACAACTGGCACACAACCTGAAGTTGTGCATAGACTCTCCTAGTTGCAACTGCCACCTTTTTTTTCAGGCAGGAATCATGAGTCCAGGAGAACCCCCAAGTTGTGGAACAAAACTGTCTGGGGTCGCACCACCCCATCCAGAATGAGATGTCAGAGTCCTGTCTCTTGGGGCTCTATGCACCGAAAGCCATTTGGTTTTGCCAGAATTCAGTTGAAACCTGTTGTCTCCCATCCAGGCTCCCACATCTTCCAGGCATCATAAGAGGGCAGCAAGAGCATCACCAGGGATGAAAATATAGAGTTGGCTATTGTCAGCATACTGAAGATACCTCAATCCATGGTGATGAATGATCTCACCCAGTGGCTTCATGTATATGTTAAAAAGGATTGGAGAGTGTACCAAACCCTGTGACACATCATAAGATAGCAGCTGAGGATCTTTCACTCCTTATCAATACCAATTGGAACCTACCTTGGAGAAAGGAGCCAAAACTGTGTCTCCCTGCCCCTCCTGGCCCAAAAGGATATCATGGTCAATGGTATCAAAGGACACTGAGAGGTCAAGGAGAGTCAGGATGGTTGCACTATCCCCATCCTGCTCTTGCCAGAGATCATCAACAAGCATGACCAATGCCATTTCCTTCCCATAAGGGGGCTTGAATCCTGACTGAAAGGAATACAGATAATCCATTTCATCTAGGACCCTCTGAAGCTTCCAGGCAAGCACTATTTCTGCCACCTTCCTAGAAAGTGAAAACAAGGTGAAAACTGCCCAAGCAGGTGGAATCAAGTGGGTTTTTTTAAGGAGGGGGCTTAGAAGGTCTTGGAAATGTCCCCTCCTGTAGTGACATGTTAATCATTGCCTGAACCAAACTGCTAGTCACCATCCTGGAGGCTTTCACCATCCAGGAGGGACAAGAATCTAACTGGCAGGTCATGGCACTGACAGCATTGAGGACCCTATCCACTTCCTCAGGTCCAATAGGGTCAAACCATTTCCAGATCACTGGGCAAGACTCTCCTCAGACATCTCACATGGACTTACTCCAAGCAAATCCAAGTGACTTTGTCCATCAGGTGTTAACAAATT
>NW_015396780.1:0-2631 GCF_001527695.2 Protobothrops mucrosquamatus
ACCTTGTGTTATACCAAGATGAGTGCATACATGTATTTTTTGCTGTGGTTAGTTTAATTTAGAAACAGGGGCTTGGTACTTTGCCAGCCAGTGTTCTTGTGCTTTTAAAAGATTTACCAAACAGCATGTACTTGCTTTGTACTTGGACCTTTTTACTTGACTATAAATTATTAAGAATTTCCTTGTGTTTTCACAGCTAACTTCAGTTCAGAGGTCTTTGGCATGGAAAATCAAGATGCAGAAAAATCAAAATAATAAGTACAGGAATATCAAATAGCAAGGGCATGGCCACATAACATTGAATATTTATCCCCTGAAAAGCTTAGAAGCACAATAACATGTAAGTAAATCTAGAACATAGAGGACCAATTGTAAGCACCATTCACTCAGTGTCATCATAACTTTTAATGATTGCTGAGTGAGTGGTCATAACCCAAGAACTACCTGCATAAAATTTAAATTAATGTTATTGAAAATTCTCTAAAAATATTTTAATTTAAAATTACTTTAACAAGGAGCTATGTTCTTCTAATTCATACATTTGCCCTTGGGCTCCAATGAAGTATATTTCATAAATATATGGTTTCTTTTCCTAAAGGCATTGTGTGTTTAAGGGGGAGCCTTAAATCACATGACTGGTAAAGCACAAGAACGCTGGCTGCCAAGTTCAGTGTTGGCATTTGCAATTGAGGCTTCAACAAATCTCCGCAACCTGGAGTAATAAAAATTGCAAAGAAAAAAAGGCTCAACTCACTCTGAGCCATTGTTCTGCCTGGTCTTTACTTTGCAAACCCAAGACGATCACATCTGCATTCATGGGGATGATCTTCAGCTTATGTTCCTGCTTTCTTAGATTCTTCTCCTTGTGAATGACACTGCAACCCACCAAATTAACATCCAGCTGAGGATTATGGTCCTTGGAAGTCTTGTAGCACTGGGAACAAAAGCAATATAGTAAGATTATTATTTTATTTAAAATCATTTAAAACATTTGTTCAGCTGTTCAGCTGAAAACCAACTCTTGGGTGGCTTACAACCAATCAAACAAGAAATAATCATAAAACAAAAAATGATAAAACTAAAAGCAAAAAGAAAAAACTGGGCCTACAACCGCACTTCCCAGATGGCACTCACAATAGTCTCATCCCACTCTGAACTCACCCTGTTGCAACCCTTGGGGGGAAGAGCCAGGTCTTAATTGCTCTCCTGAAGGTTAAAAGGAGGAGAGCTGTTGGATCTCAGGACAGAGGTTACAACAGAAAAGGCGTGCTTCTAAGGACCCACAAATGGAAATGTTTAAGAGAAAGGACCTGGAATACACCTCCCCTATCTATTCTGGTGGACGGGCAGATACCTCAGATAGAAGAATTTGTACAGTAACATAGTCCCAAGCCATGTTTAAGGGGGATTAAACCTACCTAACATCGATATGTCTAAAGAGGTAGGCTTGCTATTTACAGCAGGGGTAGTCAACCTTGGCTCTTTTATGACTCGTGGACTTCAACTCACAGCTGGCTCAGGAATTCTGGGAGTTGAAGTCCACGAGTCATAAAAGAGCCAAGGTTGACTACCCCTGATTTACAGTGTGTCCCAGGTAATAAGTAATATTTATTTAAAGTAAAGCCAACTGCCATGTGTTTCAGGTGAAATTATGAAATGAATGATTCATGAAATAATGAATGAAAACAGAATTGCTGGAGATTAGAAAGCAAAACTTAAAGCTATCCAATAAAGATTAGAAGGAAGGCCTCTACCAATCTTCACAAATTTGTATTCACATTTAATACAAATTTTACATGTGCCATGTAACTAAGTTTAGATATATTCAAGCATGCATTCTCATCACTAATGTTGAAATGATACTTGGAGGAGGGGGATGGGGGAGCAGCTTGTTATTTACCTCACGCATTAAAACCTCTTGATTACAGTATTCCTTTGTCTAACCCTATACTATACTTCTCCAACAAGAGTACATATAATTCATGCGTGCTTCTTTCTCAACAAATATATTGGAATATGGAATAGAGTAAGAGGTGACAAGGGTTACCTTGGCTCTATATTTCTGGTTGCTTCCCTGCCTCATACTATGAACCATACTTGTTAAAACTCCTTCATGTTCCTCCCTCCTTATCTGCCCAAATAGCTCTGTTGCAAACACTTCTAGTCTTGAGAACCATTTGCTCTTATTTCAAGAACGGAAAACCAAGAACCTCTCTTAAATGACTGTCTGAGGTAGAATAGTAAAATTTGTAGTCCAAAACATCTGAAAATTACATATCCTTAAAGTAAAGTTGCCTTCACATCCTATTTACAGGCTACCCAAAAATATTTGTTTGCTTACCAGGAGGAAGGAATTTCGTAGATGAAATAGCCCAGTGATGGGGAACCTTTTAGAGACCGAGTGCCCAAACTGCAACCCAAAACCCACTTACGCAATGTCGAGTGCCGGGTGGGTGTGGCCCATTGGGTGGGCGTGGCCCATTGGGTGGGCGTGGCTGTGGTGATAACGGCAGACTGGGTGGGACTAAAAAGTTCAATCAATCAATTCCAACTTTGCAAGATCTTTTTTTTTCGTGAGAAGTTGAAATTGACTGATTGAACCTTTTTTTTTTTTTTTTTGCAAACGTCGGT
>NW_015396780.1:5955-7895 GCF_001527695.2 Protobothrops mucrosquamatus
GTTCCTCTTTTTGGAGTAGAAGACAACTGAGGCAGCAATGTAAATCTCACATTTGCAATTTTATATTTTGAGCGTTTCTTCCCCAATGGAATTGAACTGATTGTTTTTAAAAATAACTTTTTTCTTTCTAGCACGCAACTGAACAAAACAACAACAAAACTCTAGAAATATACAATTAGGTACCATTCATAGAAACACTGTAAGGCTCAGCTTCTTCATAGTACCCTTCTGGAGATTCGTTTTTGATGCTCAGAAGTAGTTTTGTTTCTGGAATCTGTGCAATATAAATAAAATATAGGAAATAAGCAGATAAAAGGTTTTGAAGCAGGTTCTAAATGTTCTATCATCAAAATTAAAAGCAACATTCTCTTATGAAAGCAAGATCTATTCCATTCACAGAATGCACAGTTATAACAAATTTCACATTAAACCAAGAACAAAAGACAAGCCTTGTAGCATAACAGAACAATGCTACAGTTATAACTTTGTATATTTTTCCCTGAATACGAGTCAATGGAATTTTCTGAAAAATCCTCATCAATGTGATGTTTGATAAGTGAGACAATTGTTCTGATTCTGTTTATCAAAAATAAGTCAAATTACATTTTCCTGTCATGTAGATGCAGTAATAAAGAGACTTACTCTTGAATTTAATCACAGTTAAATATATAGGACCCAAAAAGACACAGTAAATGACATTAGTTATGTCCACTATTTTTCATTGTGGCAAAGAAGTAACAGATTACAAGGAAGTAAATAAAGTCTTACAGAGTTTTGTTGCAGAACACAATTTAATTATCATGAAAATCCCAATTTTCTTGAAAATTTAACATCAAGAATGCAGGATAAATCAGTTTTAAGAAATCAAGAAGATTCAAATTAAGCATGTATGTAACATAAAAACCAAATATTAAACATTTCATTGTAAATTATTAATAATAGAAAACTGTAGTTGGAGGGAGGTAATCAGAAGTCTAAGTACAGAATCCATGAATGCTTATTTTATAACTGCATAACTGCATTTGAGTTTTCTCAGTAACTGGAAGGGTTGATATATAAAATAATTTCAAAGCAAACATCAGCAAAAACAAAGAGGTATATAATTCAATACCTTCCCCCCAAAAAATCCAAGCATGTCAAATTATTGGATAGTACCAAATTCAACTAATCCATTGGCCAACATATAATGCTCACACTTTTTCTGTTTTAACTTTCATATTGCTAATATATCTAGTTTGATGATACATTATCATCTTTAATACTTTTTTTTCATCCTGTGATTCTTCTTTGTCCATAAAAAATTTACCTTCCTTCTCTGACACCTGACCTGAACTTGTTGGGGAGGAAAACTCTTCCTTAAATGATTTAATCCATATTCAATAAGAATTAAATCTACATAGTTCTACAAGAATCAAATCTATATGTGTGAACTTAAATAGATGACTTTCAGGGAGAACCCTTTTCTTAGAAATCATCATCATCATCATCATCATCATCATCATCATCATCATCATCATCATCATCATCATCATCATCATCACAAAAAAGTCTGTATAGCGAATGTTACCCGGAGACAGCACAATACAAGAAAAAGAACTGGAGAAAAATACAAAATATAAAGGCCTGCAAAGTGAAGTAGAAAGACTGTGGCAAAAGAAAGCAAAGGTATTATCTGTAATAACAGGCACTTTGCCTGCAATTTCAAAACATCTGGAGCACCACTTGAACACCATCAGCATTGACAAAATCACCATCAGTCAATTGCAAAAGGCAGCTTCACTTGGAACAGCTTACATCCTGTGATAATATCTTTAAGAATTAAACAGCAACATGTGCCTATCCCAGGTCCTTGGGAAGGATTCAATAAGTGGACAAAAATGCTAACCCCAATCTAAACATCCGATTGACTGTTCAACCATAATTTATTAAACTTATATCCT
>NW_015396781.1:0-2167 GCF_001527695.2 Protobothrops mucrosquamatus
TGTCATTATTGTATGTGCTTGTTGTTCATTACTGAGGAAAAATCTAGGAGTTACTTGGGTCCAAACATGGTGCTCTAAATATTGTTAAATAAATACAAAATAAACCCAAATGTAATTTGCTTGTGCTGGGTTGAGCATAACATGTGGATCTAGTCATTTTGTTTGTAAATGATGAATCTTAACATATTGAGCAAGCCCAGCTATGGTTATATATTCTAATTAAACAAACAGTTTCATAGCGTGAATTGTGAATCCAGATTCATGGCAAACTTAATTAACCAAAATTATTTCTATCACAATAACGGAATAAAAAAATAGTTAAGTGGAGGATCAGGTGAAAAATGGAAAGGACTACCTAATCTATCCCATGCTTGTTAATTCCAACCTCCTCCCGCCCAAGGTTCAAAGATACCTGTAAGTGTGTGTGTGTGGTTACAATTTACTTAGTTGTTGAAGTTTAAATGGTTATCTAATACTTTACAGCACATTCAATAATATTCAATCAGAAGTTCCTCAGTACCCAAGTAAATGGATAGAGGACTGCTGCTTTCATGTATAATTTTATTTATATAGTTTTCAAACTTATTTGTCACCCATCTCGAGATGACTCTGGGTAGCAAATTTTAGCAATTTAACATCAATTTTAATAATAAAATTCTATTTTTCTAAATTTTTTCTTGTTAGCTTTCAGCCAGAAAATTGTGGAAGAGGAAAGCCCATATTTTTTCAAGATTTTTCCAAGATAATGATGCAGAATACAACCAGCTAAAATGTATAATATGTATAATATGTAATTCTTTGCAGATAATGGGAGATTACCTGGCAATGGTCTCAAAGAAAAAAACCCTTTGAATTCAAATAAGGAAGCTAAGAATGATCAGTATTCTGAAAAAAAACCACCTCCCACAAATACTAAGAAAAAGCCAAATGCTTCAGGAAGAAGTTATCTAAATCAACAGGATGTCAAAGAAGTACAAGAGAACAATCTAATGAATCAAAGTTGTATCATTAATGGTAAGCAAACGTGATCTAAATATTAAAAGACCAGATTTTAAAGAATATTTCATCTGTAAAGAAGATAATCGGTTAAGAACTGTTTTTTTCTTTTTCTTGTACATAAAACAGAAAATGAATGGCTACTCCAGATAACCCCAGATCTGAACAAACTCTGTGCCATTATGACTTCTATTTTTTCATCTATGATATCGATAGGTAAAAAGGTACGTTTCTTTAATATGAGTCTACTTTCTCATGCTAATCATAAAAAATGTAGTATGGCTACCATGTCTAAGATGAAAAAATCTGGACAAATAGAGATCAGCAAAGAGACACATAATGTTCTGGCTCTCTAATGTTCTCTAATGTTTGTCAAGATTTTTGCAGTCCATGTACGGTAATTTTTAAAAATACTTCTTCAGCATTTAAAGTGTTACACGCAATGCCTTTTAAGCTTATATTTTTCAAGATAGGTTAAAGGTAAATGTAGTTTGTCTTATGGACCTGAACTACAATTCAAATTATAATTAACATAGTCCACTTTAACTAAATTAAACGTAAATAATTTATGTTGGACAGCTTTTAGTGTTTGGTATCACAAGGCAAGTATTATGACCCAGGTCGCCTAGGCAGAGGCAGGCTTTGATAGAGTCTTTTATTGCTCTGTTAAATTCCACAACAACTACGGGTAAGGCTTTCATACTTTCATACTTCCCTGAAAGCAGACACCTCAGTCCCACAAATAAAAGCCAGCAAGCAAAAAAAAAAAAACCCCATTCACAAAAGCAGAGAGGAAGTCCAAAAAGAAAGTGCAAGCTCAGGGATCAAGGTCCACAGGCAAGTAGCAAGTCCACAAGGTAAAAGGCAAATCCACCAGGCAAAGGAATAAGGCAAGGCAGAGGAAGAAACACGAGTCAAGGCTCGAATTTTTCCAAAGCCAGGGGAGTGTATTGTTCCTGACAAAGACAATCTCCCCCCCCCCCCCGTAGCTTCTGCTTAAGTCAATTCATGCCAGGTGTTCCTTGTGAAGAGGAGGGGGTAACCTTTCCCCCAGCAGCCTTGCAGACCTTTTTTGAGCTTGCCTCCGCTCTACTCTCTGTGCCCTTAGATCAAGTGGGGGAGGCAGCTGTTCCTCATCAGAGGGGATCTGCTGCCTCTCAGCACCACTGCC
>NW_015396781.1:5831-7894 GCF_001527695.2 Protobothrops mucrosquamatus
CTCGCCTACATCGTCCATATAGGACGACTCGGGAACTCAACTCCTACCCCGGGCAGCTCACCTATCCCCTTATGCCCAGGGGAAAGGTATCAAGCCGTTTGACAGCTGATGCTGGCTGTCAAACCGGCTTTTACGCAAAACAGGCGGGAGGCAGCAAACAGCTGCGACCAGCGAAATCGCCTGCCACCGGAAGTCTCCCGTGACTAACATGTTGTATTCATGCTATGCATCTCAGTCCCCTTTTAACATCTATTCACTAATAATTTCCTACCTTTTAACATCTCTTGCCCTCTCCTCTTCTCCTTTGTTCAATGAGCAAGATCAGCAATGTGAACCTTATGTATAGTTTGCTTTGTAGGTGTCATATAATCGAAAACATAGTCGTCTTTAATTTCCTTCTGGGCAACTTTAGAAAGGATGTTTTTATTTAGTGATGTTCCTTTACCATATCTCTTGCATCAGGCAAAAAGCCTTCACTTCTCTTAGGCTTTTTTTAATTAGAAGTTAATTGTATGCTTTAGCATTTTACTTTTGCATCCCTATTGTCTACCCTTGTATTTACATATTGCATATTAATTCATTTTAAATTTGAAATGTTATTTTACAACATGTAAGCCTCTATTCTGGAGGGTAATGTGTCAGATCTGTGTAATCTGTTCTGGAGAGTAATATACCAAATTTAAAAACAATTAAACTATTTGAGTAAAATTCTATGTACCGTTCAGAGCACCAAATCAAATTCTTACTGCCCTGTCCACGCATGCTTGTGGGCAAAAATGACATAAACCTAGGACCTCAGTCTATTCAGAATCAGAGATGTGTGCATTTAGAAATAAAATGCCGTATCTGAGACATAATTTCCTTAGAGGAATGAATGACATTGAGGCAGGAACTTGTTATACAAGTTTAATGTTCTATCTGAACCTGTTATTATGCTTGGTTCCTTGCTTTATATTTAAATACCATTGATTAGTAATTAATCATAAGGATAAAAAGCAGAGACATGTTTCAAATATTGATACTGATCTTATAAAGTATGTAGCATAAAATTATTTTTTGCCAAATGCAAAACATTGCCTTCCATGAAAGCAAAACATATCCCAGCAGTGGATGTTGTGTATAAAGCAACAACTATAGAACTATATATAGCAGTGTTATATTGTAACTATCCTCAACCTGTATTTCAAAGCCAGAATATTTACTTGCTGGACATACTGTTTCACGTCTGAATTCATCTTATTGATGGTGGCTTTAACTTTTTGGTCCCTAGCCCTTTTTGTTAAAAGTTTACTCCTTCACTCAGGTTTTTATGCTAAGGCGGCATGATTATGTTAGTAGAGCATTTAAGAAAATGGTGCATTTAAAGATATCATTTTACCTCATACAAAGAGCTTATTATGCCTTCCAACTCTTCAGATTTAAATGGAAGTATCTGATCTAAAGACATGTTGACATTCTCTATCATAACTGGTTAAAAGATCTTCACTATTTTATAGCATAAGCATTCTTCTATTTTTTTTATTAAACTTCAAAGATGTTACAATTAACATTTCTTCTAAAAATCATTTGAGATATACTGTATATAAATTATTTTATGGTGTTATAGCATATTATGTAACTACAGACAATATTTCCAAAACTATATAATTTCCAGAAAGAACCCAATCTATTAACTATATGATAAAGTGATTTTAGACAACAGGATAAACTGTCTTCGGAATGACTAAAATACATCATTGCCTTGCAAGAACATGTCAAGGAATGTTCAAAGTCTGCCTTAGCACATAATTTCTCAACATTGCCGACTTTAAGAAGTTTGAACTTCAATTCCCAGAATTCCCCAGTCAATATGCTGACTAGAGAGATTCTGAGTTTTGAGCTCCACGGTTCTTAAATTTATCATGGTTGAGAAACACTGCCTTAGCACAGGGGTTCTCAACTTTGGCAACTTTAAGACTTGTGGACTTCAACTCCCAGAATTCCTCAGCCAGCTTTGCTGGCTGAGGAATTCTGGGAGTTGAAGTCCACAAGTTTTAAAAGTTGCCAAGGTTGAGAACCCCTGC
>NW_015396782.1:0-2655 GCF_001527695.2 Protobothrops mucrosquamatus
TCAAAGCAGCTGAACAAGATTCCAGTAATGACACTGACTTTTTTTTTCTGCTCCTGCAACTGATCATTTTCACGATATTCTTGCAGTGCAGATTTGTCAAAAAATCCCCCACCTTCATTATTGAAATGGAACATAAGCATAAATCTGACTTGGGTGAAGGAGAATAAAGCCACCCTGATAAAGCACCCAGAATCCTTAATTGAGATGGGAGGCTCTAGAATATGAATAAATAAATACATGCATACAGAAATGCTTGCTGATTCTACATCCTGTTTCAATGATACTGAGCCAACTAACTGATTTGAAAGGGATAAGAATACATGCCTCTTTAGTATCACTATTCAATTTCTCCTCTTTATTTTTTTTATTCTTCTTTACTAGCATTCCTTAATGAAAATAAGTATCAGTTGAGCAAAAACAACAATTTCTCCATAACACGTAAATATTTAATTCACTTCTACAATATATCTGGATGAGCTTCAATGAGAAATAAAAGGAAAACAGGAAGGAAGAAATGGGGGTGGGAAGGAAAAGGAAATTATGTTTGTAATATAAACTCCTTAAAAAGAATATAGACATCTCAGAATAAAGAAGAGGCAATGATTCTAAAGATGGACTAATGATATGGCTTAATTCAGAGATCAGTATTTTCTTATTGAATTATGAAAATAAACGTTAGGAAAAATCATAGCCTTTACAAATGAAAAAGATCTGTAAATGGTGATCATCATTAGCCCATTTAATTTCCCCCCTGAAATGTAGTGGCTTGAATAACAACTTTGCAAGTTGTTAAAGTTTAACGTTTTTAAATACTTGATAAGCATCCAATGTCTTTTTAGTCATGTAATACTTTTCCATTGATTCCATTAGTCAATGTAGTCCCTTTTCTACATTATTCTATAAATAAAAATTGAAAGTAAAAATAAAAATAAAAAGTGCAAGACTATTCTGTAAATATCCGATAAATATATGCTCTAAAGGAGATGATGTTAGAGAACGGGTTAATCTGGAATTGTTATACGGTAAATATATTCTCTTATTTAAGAATATACTTAAATATACTTGTTTGAACAGGGCCACCTAAACTTAGCTAGTCCTTCATAAACTAGGGTAAATTTTAAAAGTTTCTATCATAAGTTCCCATTTTTTAAGAAATGTTCCTGTTTAAATCACGTGAAGTATTAGTACCACTTTACAATGCCTTGGTAAGGCCACACTTGGAATACTGCATCCAGTTTTGGTCACCACAATGTAAAAAAGATGTTGAGACTCTAGAAAGAGTACAGAGAAGAGCAACAAAGATGATTAGGAGGTTAAAGCATATAAGGAACAGTTGCTGGAACTGGGTATGTCTAGTTTAATGAAGAGAAGGACGAGGGGGGACATGATAGCAATGTTCCAATATCTCAGGGGCTGCCACAAAGAAGAGGGAGTCAAGCTATTCTCCAAAGCGCCTGAAGGCAGGACAAGAAGCAACGGGTGGAAATTAATCAAGGAGAGAAGCAACCTAGAACTAAGGAGAAACTTCCTGACAGTTAGAACAATTAACCAGTAGAACAACCTGCCTCCAGAAGCGGTGAATGCTCCAACACTGGAAGTTTTTAAGAAGAGACTGGACAGCCATTTGTCTGAAATGGTATAGGGTTTTCTGCCTGAGCAGGGGGTTGGACTAGATGATCTCCAATGTCCCTTCCAACTTTTTTTAAAATTATTATTATTATTATTATTATTATTATTATTATTATTATTATTATTATTATTATTATTATTATTATTATTATTGTTGTTGTTGTTGTTGTTGTTGTTGTTTTGTTGTTGTTTTGTTGTTGTTGTTGTTTTGTTGTTGTTTTGTTTTGTTTTGTTTTGTTTTGTTGTTATTATTATTATTATTATTATTATTATTATTGTTGTTGTTTACGAAGTTGGTGGTGTTATTGCCATTGTTGTATTTATTATGAATGTAATATATAGACACAGATATAGTGTCCAGAGAATGGAAGATATTATGCAGTCTAAGAGTGCAACAAACAAACAAATTAGGATAGCTTATATGTTATGTTATAGTCTGTTAATCCTCTGAATTATAGTTTCAGGCTTCTGTAGCCAAGATATGCTGGCATCAACTAATAGATAACTAAGGCAAAAGAAATATGAAATTTTATAGCTTGATTTCATTTACCTGAGTTGATATTGCATATGGTTGCCACCTGCTGCTTTTTCTTGCAAACCAGCAAATAAAAGCTACTCTGCTATACAACATTAGACATATGTTGCAATCATTTAATGATTCTCACTTTTATAGGATGTATTGTACTCTACCAGAAGATATTAAGGATGCAGGAACTGTCTAGCAAGCCCACGTCAATTTTCTGATAAAGACTAGATTGTAAGGCAGGTGAGAGCCAAAATAAATAGAAAGGTATAAAAATAAGAAATCCAGCAATTAACCCAAGCTTAGAGGTTTACTACTACTACTACTACTACTACTACTACTACTACTACTACTTCTTCTTCTTCTTCTTCTTCTTCTTCTTCTTCTTCTTCTTCTTCTTCTTCTTCTTCTTCTTCTTCTTCTTCTTCTTCTTCTTCTTCTTCTTCTTCTTCTTCTTCTTCTTCTTCTTCTTCTTCTTCTTCTTCTTCTTCTTCTTCTTCTTC
>NW_015396782.1:4660-7893 GCF_001527695.2 Protobothrops mucrosquamatus
CTATGAGATATGCCTTTTCTCCTTATGGAACATTCTTCTCCTGAAATTAGATTAGCCCAGTCTTCTTGATTTGTCATAAGGTTCTCAAAACGTGGTTATGCTGCCAGTCCTGGGGCTCCCAGGGAACTGGAGTCCTGTCCCGATGGCCCAATTGCTGAGTGGGTCATTTTTATCCTCCACTTAGCCAGTATTTTTTTTTTCTTTATGTTATTGTTATTACTGTGATAACTGTGATAGAATTTTATTTGCTTTATATTGGCTGTTTTATTTATTTATTTTATTTATTGATTTGTGCTGCCCAGAGAGTCCCCTTTGGGGGAAATGAACAGCTATATAAATTTGACTAGTAAATGAATATTTTTTTAAAAAAATACCACATTATAGGCAATCCCTGATTAGCAATTTAAGGTCGTTTGCAGCACCCTGTGGTCATGTGATTGTCAGTGCGAAAGCGAAAGCACTTCAAGTGCCTACCAGAGATATCCGTTGGCCAACCCCAAGGTCATAACTATGGGAATGGAATGTGAATCCTAAGTAAACCTGCCTAGAACTGTTACCAAAACAAATTGTTTGAATCCAATTGGACACCAGGGATGTAGTTTGGAGGGGAAAGACCTGGGAAAGGCGAAAGTAAACAGGCAGTTTCAGATCTGGCTTTTTTTATCTTGTAACCATAGTGGTTACACTATGAATGCAGTCAAAGACTCTTTCTTTCTAAATGACCAAGTCAGGACAAGTCCTACATTTACAACATTTTTTTTCCAAAAAAACCTAGGTTTATTTAATGACCACAGAATTTGCTTAATGGCCCTAGCATTCACTTTATGACTGCCATGTTTGCTTAACAATGACAGCAAAAAAAGTCACTTTATGACTGTCACAACTTATGACCATAATCGTGGGCTTAATTACAATAGTAACTCAAGGACTACCTCTATTGTATTAGTCCAAGTTAAAATTGCTTTTTGTGAGATGTCCAGCTATACAACTTTAATTAATTAATAAAAAAAGTATTATTTTTATATTTTTTTCCTCCAAGAGGAGGAAAAGAAAAGATTGTGTATCCCAACTTCAAGCATATGAAAGTTTAAGATTGTCTAAAGTGTTTTGGATTGTTTTGGTGTCAATTTTATTCTTAAAGCATACAGAACCCATCATGGAGTTGATTCTGTTATTCTGCTTTTGAGGCAAGACTGTGTCTGCTTTCCATTTTATCAAGCAGTGTTTCAGCTTTTATATTGATTTTCTGTCGCCAAAGATCACTTTCTCCTTTTTCACCTATAGTTTTTGGCTCAGACCAAGAAAGATGAAACATGCTACTCTGTCAAATCAATGGTTCATCTATATCAGTAATGTTTCTCTTACAATAGTTAAAATCCAAAATAGATGCAGAATGAAACAGACCAGTTAAAAACAAATCAGATCAAGATTTTCTTCTATCAAAAATTGGGCTACATTATTGTTGACCATCCTATGAAAGCTGCAATTAGAAAATTGTGGAAATATAGCTTTCCAATTTGGATATAAGCATACATTAGAAGACAGACTGGGACTTGGAATTAGCATACAAAACTTCTCATATTAATTCAAATTTCTCCTTGATTTTAGAGCTTTGGGGATTACAATTTGATGAGACTGTAAACTCCAAAATCAGCTGTCTATGAAGAATCACTATTAAAGTATCTGAAGACTAATGGGGATAGGTTTTCAGCTTTTTGTATATAAGAAATTGTTTACTCTTTTTTTTCTTGGACTGAATTGTTCTCTTTCCTATACCAAGAATTTCTTTTAGAAAGTTTCTTCCAGATTTTGTAGAACTGAAAAATCAATTTATATTCCTTTAATTTTCATATAATTTTTTGTATATTATTTTTTTTTCTGTTGATCAGTATCTACCTCTCCAAAGAATGATAAGAATATATTAAAACTTTGCTTTCCTTACCCAGTTTAATAGCATAATTCCTGACTGAAGCATTTTTACCTCAGTTTTTATTGCAATTCATACAAGATTTTGTGTCTCAGGCAATAATCAATAGAAAGTTCAGAAAATACTGTGCGATTTAGCTGGATGATAGTTTTTTATTTTATTTTACTATTTTATATAACTGATAAAATACAGATTTATGGTCATGCTCTACAGATTTATGGATTGTAATTCTGTACAAAAAGTACATACATACATACATACATACATACATACATACATACATACATACATACATACTGGCTATAATAAGAATAGAAACTCCATTTCTTATTCTCATATTAGATATGATTATTTAATAATTATTGCTTACTGGTTTAATTTTAAAAATAATATTAGAGTGCTAAATCAATATATAGTATACACATAGTGCATTACATAGTATTAATCTAAAATTACTTTGAAATTTCTTATTTAACTTTTAAATTTTCCTTCCTTCCTTCCTTCCTTCCTTCCTTCCTTCCTTCCTTCCTTCCTTCCTTCCTTCCTTCCTTCCTCATTGCATTTATAAATATCTGCATGGTAGATATTTATTAACTGAACTAAATGCTAAATATATACCATATGTAAGGTAAAAGCCAGGTGATCTGTCATTATGTCTAAGCTTTGAGATTTTGTCCTCATCCAAATATCAAGGCTCGGGTTGACAGCTGAATAAGAAGTTCCACCACAGTATTATTTGGCATGTGAGTTTTTAGTTGTACGGAATGACAAATTGTTCAATACTTATGCTAAAGAATACAGACCCATACCAACATTCCTTTTCTAGAAACCAACAATCATAAGAGGTTCCTCAATCTGATTTGCTGACTTTCAGTGGGATTTATGACATGGGAAATTTCATTGGTTTAACAAATGCTTAAAAGAGAAGGGGGGAGGGAGAAGGAGGAGGGGAGAGGAGATGAGGGGGGATTTTTAAAAAGAAAATGGCTAAGTCTACTTGAATTCTGATGAAATGAAGATGATTCCATTTTAAAATAAAACACAGGGGATAATTTTCATCATAACAGACAATAACATATCATGACAAATTTTTGACACACCAGTTTAAAAAGTGTAGCGCTACCTCTTTAGAGGCCGCCAATGCCCAGGCCCTCCCAGCCACAACCCCCCTTGTCCAGCCTTGCGGTAATGTTCTTTAGAGATCGGTGAGATGTCTTACAACCGGAACTCATGCAGCATTGATGGGTGGCAGGCTCTTCTTGTTGAAGCAGGACTTTCAGGCACGAACTTAACCGGTCACAATGGT
>NW_015396783.1:0-1728 GCF_001527695.2 Protobothrops mucrosquamatus
AGGGGAGGGGGGAGATGGGATTGGGGGTCCGATGTGAGGGGGGGGTTGGAAGAAGGTCTCCCCTCCCTGCCCTCGATTCCAGCTCTCCCCTTTTTTGGCTGCCTGGACAGGACCCTGCAGAAACTTCAGACAAGGAATAGCCCTCCCCCCCATACTAGAATAGTAGAGTAGAGTAGAGTAGAGAATAGAATAGAATAGAATAGAGAATAGAATAGAATAGAATAGAATAGAATAGAATAGAATAGAATAGAATAGAATAGAATAATATAGAATAGAATAGAATATAGAACAGAATATAGAATAGAATAGAATAGTAGAATATAGAACAGAATAGAATATAGAATATAGAATATACTGTAGAATAGAATATAGAATAGAATAGAAAATAGAATAGAAAATAGAATAGAATAGAATAGAATATAGAATATAGAATAGAACAGAATAGGGAACAGAATATAGAATAGAATAGAGAATAGAATAGAATAGAATAGAATATAGAATATAGAATAGAATAGAATATAGAACAGAATAGAGAATAGAATAGAGAATAGAATAGAATAGAATATAGAATATAGAATAGAATAGAATATAGAACAGAATAGAGAATAGAATAGAGAATAGAATAGAATAGAGAATAGAATAGAATAGAATATAGAATAGAATAGAATATAGAACAGAATATAGAATAGAATAGAGAATAGAATAGTAGAATATAGAACAGAATAGAATATAGAATATAGAATATAGAATATCTGTAGAATAGAATATAGAATAGAATAGAAAATAGAATATAGAATATAGAATATAGAATATAGAATATAGAATATAGAATATAGAATATAGAATATAGAATAGAATATAGAATATAGAATAGAATAGAATATAGAATAGAATAGAATATAGAATAGAAAATAGAATAGAATAGAATGTAGAATGTAGAATAGAATAGAATATAGAATATAGAATGTAGAATATAGAATAGAATATAGAATAGAACATAGAATAGAATAGAAAATAGAATAGAAAATAGAATAGAGAATAGAGAATAGAGAATAGGGAACAGAGAATATAGAATATAGAATATAGAATATAGAATATAGAATATAGAATATAGAATATAGAATATAGAATAGAATAGAATAGGTGCTTCTGTGCCCCACTCATTGTGAAGTCCCCTCCCTTTCCCTCCCCTAACATAAGGTCTCGGCTCTCCCACCCACCCGTTGGGGGCTCTCCCAGAAACGAAGAACGACTTGATGCCCAGAAACAGCCCTCGCCCTTCGCCCAGGTCCACTTCTCCTGTCCCAGCCAGGCCCACTCTTGGCGCTTCTGGGGAGCGGGGAGGAGGGGGCGTCTCACCTGGACGGAAGGATCAGGGATTCCCGTTGGCAGCTGGATCTGCTGCTCTCCTGGGTCGCCTCTCGGCCAGATCTCCTCACCCTCTGAACGGCGGGTGGATCTTTACGACGGGGAAATGAGCCGGGCCAGCAAAAAAACCCTGGATTACTTGACTTGGACGTCCGCAAAGAATCGGACAAAGTGGAGCTCAAGAGGGAGGCAGGAGAAGCCAACAGGTAGGAAGGGAACCAGATCCCAAGGGAAGTCTGAATCCGGGATCACAAGCAGCCCCACCAGCCCGAGAAGAGCTCCACAGCCGCCTGAAAGGCTGGGAACTTCGGACTTTCAGGCGAGCCCCTGACGGATCCCAGGTGTAAACAGGGCCATAAA
>NW_015396783.1:4096-7892 GCF_001527695.2 Protobothrops mucrosquamatus
CTCCCTGCTTTATCTACTATTTTCCTCTGCCGTCAACTGCGCTCCAGAGTTCATAAGTCCTCTGGCTTTTGGGCAAGCGCAGGCTGGTGGGGTGGGTCAGGGTTGGGACTGAGTAGGGAGCCCGCTCTCTCTCTCTCCCCTCTCTCTCTACGATCTTCTGCTCACCTGGCAAGCTGGCTTCAAGCTGTTCTCCAACAAGCTGACATGCATTCTTACTGGGCTGGCTCTCTCCTGCCCTTCCTGCTTCCTGCTCCCTGCAGAGACACAGCAAAGGGAGGAGCCCCACCCAATAAGCTTGTCAGCTTGTCCGAGAACAGCGTGAGGCCACTCTCTTTTTTTACACACACACACACACACACACACACACACACACACACACACAGAGGGGGGAAGCGCAAGTGCCTTTCTCTGTCTCTGTCTTTCTCGCTGCAAATGGCAGAGGCGGCTGGGAGCCGCAGGAGAAGGCCCCAAGAGCTACAGGCGGCTCCGGAGCCGCGGGTTGCCGACCCGTGGACTAAACCCCGATGGAGACTTTTCCTTCTAGAACCCTGTCCCTTCTGGGGGAAGCCTCAGCATTCGGGGGGCTGCAGGGGGTTCTGGCACCCAGCCAGCCCACTGGAACCCCCCTGGCAGCATCCATGGAGTCCCCCCCTTGCCCGGAACCCACCGCCATCGCCTGTTCTCAGAGTCCGTTTTTCAGCAGGGGGAGCTTTCCAGAGGGGGAGAACAAGCAGAGCAGAAGCGCTCCTGGTGTTAGAATGGGGGAACTCTTAGAGCTGGGAGGGACCCTTGAGGCCATCTAACCCAGCCCTTGCTTGGGGCAAACAGCCACCCGGAGCCTCGCAGGCTGTCCTGCCTTGACACTGGTCCACCTCTAAAATATTTTGGGTTTTTTCTTCTTCTGTTAAGATCTGGTTTCTGAGAGTTGGGCCGCCTTCTCAATCCTATAAATCTGGGGTGTCAAACTCAATTTCATTGAGGGCCGCATCAGCATTGCGGTTGCCCTCGGGGATGTGTGTGTGGCCTACTGGATGGGCGTGGTTTCAGCAAGCAGCGGGGCGCTCTCCTCACAGCGCCGAGAGGTTGAGCCGGGCGGTGCGAAGCTCACAAACTATGCACCTTGCTGCCTGCTGAAACTGGGCAGGCTGAGAGCTAGGCAGCTTTGCACTTCTCGTCAGATTCGCGCCAGCCAGCTCAGCTCTTGGCGCTGTGAGGAGAGCGCCCCGCTGCCTGCCGAAACCGGGCAGGCTGGGAGCTGAGTGGCCTCGCGTTTCTTTTTGGATTTGCGCCGCCCGGCTCAGCCTCTCGGCGCTGTGAGGAGAGCGCCCCGCTGCCTGCCGAAACCCCTCCCCGGACCCCATCAAGCCAGATATGTGAAGTAGGCGAGGGCCATTGGCTGGCCACTTCCAGGCGATGGTGCATTTCTTCATGCCTCGCAAAGGGTGACACCTCCCCAGCATGCACCCAGGGGGCGGGCCGCTGCGGCAGGGGCCGGTTCCTCGCTGTTTCCAGACGGCCTTGTAGAGCTAAGACTGAATGCCTTTCAGCATAGATGGCCACCACAAAATTGTACATTGGCTCCCGGCCGGCCTGGGCCAGGGCCAAGGCAGCGGGGGCCGTTCCCTCACTGTTTCCAGGATGGCTTCGCGGGCCACATGAAACCATGTCACAGGCCGCATCCGGGCCCCGGGCCTTGTGTTTGACCTGTCTGCTATAAATAGATATAAATGCTTTCCTGGAACATGGCTGCCCTCCTGACCGGGCCAATCTGGTTGCAGGCTGAGTGGACCAACCTGAACAGTCTTCCCAGCTCGCTCTTCACATACACACACCCCCCAAAAACAACCACACACAGCCTCTTTCCTAAGCAAGGAGGAGATTTAATCAGAGCTTTGGTTGAAACAGAAATGTCCATCCAACTGAGTCCATGTTGGCCGAAAGAAAGAAGGAAGGAATATATCAGGCAGCTGTTCCAAAAGCAAAGATTCAGCCCAGGAAAACGGGAAAAGGTGAGAAAGAACCTCAAGGCTCTCCCTGACTTGATGCTCTTTGGTGCCAGCTGGAGCGAACGGGAGACGTTTTCACGATTCTGTGACTATAATCTATATAAATAAAAATGTAAATGTTTGTTTGTTCAAAATCTTAAATCTCCTAATGTGCTTCTCTCTCTCTCTCTCTCTCTCTGTGTGTGCGTGTGTGTGTGTGAAAAAGAGAGTGGCCTTACGCTGTTCTCCAATGAGCTGACAAACTTATTGGGTGGGGCTCCTGCCTTGTCTGCGTCTCTGCAGGAAACGGGAAGAGCAGGAGAGAGCCAGCCCAATAAGAATGTGTGTCAGCTTGTTGGAGAACAGCTGAAGCCAGCTTGCCAGGTGAGCAGAAGATCGGAGAGAGGGAGAGGGGGGGAGAGAGAAAGAGAGAGAAACAGAGGGGGAGAGGAAAGAGAGAGCGAGAGAGAGAGAGAGAGAGACGGAGAGGAAAGAGCAAGAGAGAGAGTGAGAGTGAGCGGGAGAGAGAGAGGAAAGAGAGAGAAAGAGAAAGAGGGGGAGGGAGGGAGAAGAAAGAGAGAGAAAGAGAGGGAGAAAAAGAGAGGAAAGGAAAGAAAGAGGGAGAGAGGGAGAGGAGAGAGAGAGAACAAGAGGGGGAGAGAGGAGAAAAAGGGAAAGAGAAAGAGGGAGAGAGAAAGAGAGAGAAAAGAGAGAGAGGAAAGAGAGGAAGGGAGAGGAAAGAGAGAGAAAGAGAAAGAGGGGGAGAGAGGGAGAAGAAAGAGAGAGAAAGAGAGGGAGAGAGAAAGAGAGGAAAGGAAAGAAAGAGGGAGAGAGGGAGAGGAGAGAGAGAGAAGAGGGAGAGAGAGGAAAGAGAGAGAGAGGAGAAAGAGAGAAAGAGGGAAAGAGAAAGAGAGAAAGAGGGAGAGAGAGGAAAGAGAGAGAGAAAGAGAGGGAGAGGAAAGAGAGAAAGGGAGAGGAAAGAGAGAGAAAACTCATGCACAGCATCCTCTATTTCTTTTTAATTAAACTCTTTAATCAAGCTTTCCCCCCCCCCCCTGTCTCTCGTGCGCGCATGTTTTGCGGCTCCCAGTGTTTTGTTTTCTCTGGGAAACGGGTCCAAGCGGCTCTTTGAGTGTTTAAGGTTGCCGACCCCTGTTCTAAACGGACAGGGCTCCAGGCTGGTAGCGAATTCGTCTGGGGGGGCTAGTTGATAGGGGGAGGGGGCAGGATCTTCCTCTGCCCTTGGAAGAAACTCCTGTCATCTGAGGAGAGAAAGCCGGTTCTCCGGAGGAAGGAATCGGCTCAGGGTGACTCCACCACGAATCTCTGACTTTGGGGTTCTTTGGAGGTCTCCTGGCGAGGGCTGGGTTACAACTTCAAGGGGGGGGGAATGCAGGGCTGTGGCCTTTGACAGGGATGCCCCCTTGGAGCAGAGGATCGACCAGAGAAGCTTTTTGGCATCCGTCCGTTAGAGGAAAGAACACCAGGAGAGGCCACGCATTTCTTTGAAGTGGTTTACGTCGGCTGTCAGCATGTTGTCTGTGTAGCAAGTCGCATCCCCGTTCTCGTACACGAGCTGATCGATCATCCTCATCAGTTCGGCCACCTGAGCCTCCCGTTCTTCTCCTTCGGCCTTGTTGTTGAAGGCCAGGCAGCGGCGCCCACAGTGGGCCACCGCTGCCTGAAGGGAGACGTCTCCGTGGGATATGTATTCCTCCAGAGTCGCGCCTTCCAGGTCCTCCTTGCGGGTGAACAAAAGGATCATATAATTCTTGCCCTTGTGACCGAACACCTCTTTGACCAGCTGAAGC
>NW_015396784.1:0-1426 GCF_001527695.2 Protobothrops mucrosquamatus
AATGATCTTGGATTTTTTCTGATTGCTCTGTTTGATAGACATCATTTTAATCCTTGCAAGCATCTTATTCACATCCTTCATTATAAGCACCAGGTTTTTAGGGGCTGTTGTTTGTAAATCTCTTCCACTTCTGCATCCTTGAATATTTATTTCTGATAATGAATCTTTTTTGATCTGCCTATCATTGTTCAGTAATATTAATAATAATAATAATAATAATAATAATAATAATAATAATAATAATAATAATAATAATAAAGTTGGAAGGGACCCTGGAGGTCATCTAGTCCAACTCCCTGTTCAGGCAGGAAACCCTATACCATTTCAGACAAATGGCTCTCCAGTCTTTTCTTAAAAACTTCCAGTGTTAGAGCATTCACCACTTCTGGAGGCAGGTTGTTCCACTGGTTAATTGTTCTAACTGTCCGGAAGTTTCTCCTTAGTTCTAGGTTGCTTCTCTCCTTGATTATTTCCCAGTGTTGAAACATTCTCTTTAAGTAGCCCTGATTTGTTGGTTTCAGTTTATAATAGCAGAACATAATGGTGCAATTTTCAACCACAGTATACTTTTGTCTTGTTTGTGGTTGTTGTTCTTCCAGTAATGCTATGGGACTAAGCCCTGGCGGTCCAGCCATAGCTCTTGTGTCCTGCTGCTTATTTATCAACAGATACCTAGGATGTCTAACATCAATGTTGGTCTTCATTGACCCGGGCAATGAGTCATTGATACAGTATATGATCAGTGGTGGGATTCAAATACCTGAACAACCGGTTCTATTATGTGATGCAGGCCTGGGCCTCTGATGCCTAGAACGGACTTCCAGAAGTGGCATCATGCACTTCCAGTGGGCCGTTCTAGGCCTGGAAGGCCTCAGAGGCCTAGACTGGACTTCCAGAAGTCAGCTGGGTCTCTGAATTCAGGTAAATTTAGCTACCGGTTCTCCCGAACAGGTGCGAACCGGCTGAATCCCACCACTATATATGATTCTTTTTCTCTTTTCTCACCATATTAAATGGATTGATGAATACATTTAGTCTGGCTCTTCTCCTGAGACCTGTCTGACTTGGGTGACCCTTTTAGGAGAATATCCTCCCACCAGCATAGCTCTCAATCTCATCAGAGCATCACAAGTCCTTCCCCTCCCCCACTGTGGAGGTATCCATGGAGGAGATGACGATGGTGGTGGTGGTGGTGGTGGTGGTGGTGGTGGTGGTGGTGATTTTATTGCAATTTCTATCCAGAGCACTATAAACTTTGCTGGAGCCCAGTTTAAAAATTGCTGCCTTAACGATACTTTAAAAAGAGAGAAAGCAAAATATCACTGCAGCTTGAAGACATGCAAGATTAATTGGTCATTTGGAGTGCTCTAAGCTTTAAGCATTATAAAGGGCAACCATCTCAAGATCATGCAATGGCTGTAAGGTT
>NW_015396784.1:5859-6900 GCF_001527695.2 Protobothrops mucrosquamatus
CGTGTACCCTCCCGAGCCGCCAGCACCAGCCAGGAGGGGCACGGATCCAGTAAACATGTGGTTGCATTCAGCCTCCCCAGGATCCTGTCCACGTCCTCGGGAGCCACAGAGTCAAACTCCTCCCATACAACAGTCTCAAGACCTGCTCCCGTCTCCTCCCCCGGGGCCACCCAGTCGGAGTCAAGGCCTTCTCGGATCCAAGCGACTTTGTCATGCAGATATTGTGCAAAGTCCTCGGCCTTCCCCTCCAGGGGATCCCCTTAGGTCAGGACCAGCCATGTCTGGGGGTTGCGAGGGAGAAAGGGTGGGGGGAGAGGGTGGGGGATTGAAGGAGGAGGAGGGAATTAGTACGGTCAGTGGGAGAGGCAGATATGGTGGGAGCAGAGGACCATATCAGGTTAGGGGAGCACGCACACGCTATTTACAAGCTTGTGGGTGCTCCGGTCCTCAGGTCTCCACTCGGTTTCCGGGAGACTCAGACCCTCCGGCCCGGGACCTTCGGCTGATGCTATGTAATGCCAGGTCCGTGGTAAATAAGGCCCCCCTCATACAGGATCTTATTCTGGAGGGGGGCGCGGACCTGGCAGGTATTACTGAGACCTGGCTGGGCGTAGAGGGTGGTGTTCCACTAGTCGACATCTGCCCGCCAAGTTTTCAGGCATTCCATCAGCCAAGGACCCGGGGTAGGGGCGGGGGGGTAGCGGCCATTATAAGGGAGAGCCTTTGTCCAAGGGAGACCACTGTGCCTCAGATAGATGGCGTGGAGTCGCTCCTTGTGAAGTGGGGGAATGGGGTGCAAGTGGGCTTGTTGATTATATACCTGGCTCCCTGCTATGTATCAACAGCCCTGCCTGAGCTGGCCGACGTGATAGCCGGGGTGGCGGTGGGGACCCCCAGACTTATGGTCTTGGGGGATTTCAACCTGCCATCAGTGGGTGAGATGTCGGCGGCAGCCCAGGAGTTCTTGGCTTCCATGACGGCCTTGGACTTGACCCAGTTAATTCAGGCCCCCACCCACACGGGCGGACACACGCTGGATCT
>NW_015396784.1:10260-13751 GCF_001527695.2 Protobothrops mucrosquamatus
GAGGGTCTAAGATCCCTGGGGACCGAGTAGAGTCCTGAGGACCGGAGCACCCGCAAGCTTGTAAGCAGCGTGTGCGTGCTCCCAGAACCCGATATGGTCCTCTGCTCCTGCCATATCTGCCCCTCCCACTGACCGTACTGATCACACCACCCTCCCTTAGCCCCCCAACCTCCCCCCTCACCATTCTAATGCCGCGTCCGTCAGACATGGCCAACCTTGGCCTCAGGGAGACATCCCCCCTGCCTCCCCTAACCACCCCCATACCCCCTAAAAAAATTTTAAAACACCCCTCTAAAAAAGCCCTTAATTTCATCTTTTTCCTGTCTGCTGCATACCACCTCTCGGGGCTCCACACCCCGTATTATTATTATTATTATTATTATTATTATTATTATTATTATTATTATTATTATTATTATTATTATTATTATTATTATTATTATTATTATTTGATTGGCTGCCCAAGTCCAATGCATCCTGGAGCAGATGACAGTGGATACAGTAGCTGAGAAGTCAGTATGCATATTGTTCTCTAAACTAAGAGTATGATGTGCCACTTGGAAAAATATTTGCAACTTACCTCAATCTTATAGACCAGGGGTTCCCAACTGGGGATGCTCGCACCCCCTGGGGGTGCGAGACAATATTCTAGGGTGTATAAAAACGTGGGTTTTCAAAATTATAGTGTATATGTATAATTCGTTGCCATTATTTTGAACTTTTGTAAGGGGTGCGAGACTATATCAGAAGCATTCTAGGGGTGCGGGGTATAGAAAAGGTTGGGAGCCACTGTTATAGACTGTGGGTGGTATACAAGATTTAGAAATCAAACAAAATAATAAAAGCAAAACATCATCAAGGTGCAACAGTGTGCAATTAAACATGTTGGTGTAGGTGTTCTGCTTCAGGGAGAAAAATCTCTTGAAATAAAACTGTTGGAATTTGCTCTAATTAAAATATGCGTTTTAAATCAGTGGCCAATTAACAAATTAGAGTTAATGCTTTTGTTTCTAGCAATTGATAGTGCAAGGAATCTAGAATGATATTGAGAATTTCAAACTGTATCACGTTAATGCAGTGTAGCATTATATGTTGGTCAAATTTAGGGACCTATAACAATATATTGTAGTTAATAGCTTGTATATTTGCAGAAATTTCCCCCAAAAAAAGAACACCCACAAAAAATCAACAACACTCTCTTGAGATTACTTAGGTTTGTGTATGGGAAAATAGTACATTATATTTACTCACACACTAATCGGCTATCCACTCACGTAAACTAGGGAGTGACCCTAACATTTTGAGAACATGTATTTTCTTAACAGGGATGTTATTATTTACTATTAACGTCAGTACTATTTTTATTTTATTTTATTTTTTCTTAATATATTGTAAAAAGTGATGTCTATTGCTGGTCTATGACCGTAATAAAGTTATTATTATTATTAATAGTACTGATGATGTTACCTAATTGGGTAATGAAACGTCTGCAAGCTGAACCCAGCTCAGAGAATACCAAGGACTCTACAGAGAATAGTTCTGTTAGATACAAAGGGGAGACAACAAATTTTAAAGCACTGCCAAAAAGAAACACATTCTCTAAAGCTTTAGTTTGGAAATCAAGAAAATGTTCTTTGTGTAATAATCAGGCAAGTGAAGTTAATGGAACTAAGCCATAGGCTCGGTTAAAGGCACTGAGCCATTGGCTTTGTTAAATAAGAATAAATGGTTGTTAAATATAATTCACTCAGTCATACAGAGTCATTCATGATCATCTGGAGCGCTTGTAAATGTAAATGGAATTGACAACTCTCTGTCCTTTCTCTTTTTTATATACATGATTCTGTCTGCTTCTAAATGAATGTGGAGGTTTAATCATGCTACATCTTAAGTGATTTTTCTTTTCTTCAGAGCCGTTCTTCCATTCTTAACAGCCACGGTAATTACGTTGTTGGATTTGCCCTGGTGAACATGAAGCTCACTGGGTGATTTGAAACATAAGGCACCAGGGTAGAAGCAAGAAGACCGTGAGTTCAAATCCAGCCTTAGCCATGAAGCTGGCTGGGTGACTTTGGGCCAATCACTCTCTCTCCTCCCAATTCACCTCACAGAGTTGTTGTTGTGAGGAAAGTAGGAGAAGGTTTGTTGAATATGTTCGCTGTCTTGAGTTAGTTGTAAAAATAATAAAGGTGAGAAATCAATCAATCAATCAGTCAATCAATCAATCAATAAACCCATAGGATAAAACTAGGGCACATCCCAATGTAAGTCTCCATGATCATCCAGGGTAAAACTGAGCTAAAGTTGCAATAAATACATGAACCAAATGTAAGAAAACATTCAAGTTGGTTTAAACTTGTATTATCTCCAGAAACAAGGAAACACACTGTTTAGATTTCATATTGGCATATGTGAAATCAACTCAAATGGCTCTGAATTGTAACTAATCCCTTGGCCTCATGCCCATTCCAACTTCTCCATGCTCAAGGATTTTAGAAGCAGACTGAAGGTTGAGACGAAGGTTTTGAAAGATATACAAAATGGTTTTTATATCCAATAATAATAATAATTAATTAATCCCAACAGTAAACAGGAAGTCCTCAACTTACAATCACAAACAGGACCAGAATTTCAAAAGCAAGAAAGTTGTTAAGTGGGTGATGCTTAATTTTGGATCTATTTGCCATAATTGTTAAGTAAATCATATGATTGTTAAGTGAATTTGGCTTTGCCCATTGATTTTGCTTGTTGGAAGCCAGCTGGGAGAGGCGATCACGTGACCCTGGGATGCTGCAACTGTCTTAAATACATTGCCAGTTGCCAAGCACCCCGATTTTGATCACATGACCATGGGGATGCTGTGATGGCCCTAAGTGACTGGTTGTAAGTCACTTTTTTTAGTGTCTTTGTAAGCTTGAACAATCAGTAAATAAATTGTTACAAGTTGAGGACTATCTGTAATGCAAACAAGATGATTGATTGTATTTAAATGGAATTTTTCTAGTAGCATTATATATTATCCAACTGCAGAACCATATTTTGCCGCCAGGAAGCTGATTCAATCCACTATTTCACATTTTCTGAAGAGCTAAGGATTTATCTATTACTATCAGAGATGCAGAAGCAGCTCCATCAATTATTATAACCACAGTTTCCCTAAACAACACAACATTTTTTCTTCTTTCTAGCCCAGGAAAATCTGTATTCTTTATCACTAGTTTTGCTACTTTCTGTGGTGAAGAAAGCTTTGATTCTGGAATAATCCCTATGTAAAATATCCAACCACAAGCATTTTTTTTTGTAGTTAACAATGAGCATACACCAAGGTTTATGCAGGTGAACATATAATATTATGTTTAATAGTATTTATTTATGTATCTCCAATATTTATTTTATTTATTTACTCGATTTATATAGCCACTCATCTCACTTTTACATGACTTTAGGTGGCTTACAATGAAACAAGTAACAACAACAACATATATAATATT
>NW_015396784.1:22206-23391 GCF_001527695.2 Protobothrops mucrosquamatus
ACAACTTAGGAAAGAAATATAATAGTTAAAGACGTAAATGTGGTGTTATACTATATTCCTAAAATGTGGAATTTGTTATTTTATGGACAGTATCCTGCTGACACTAAACAAAGGATCCAACCTATCCATTTCTTGAAAAAGTCTTTATGTTCTGAAACTGAAAAGTTGACGCAATGCTTCCATATGGTCTAGATTTAACGACAAGCTTAAGAACTGAATAAATTTTACACTGACATTAAATTATGTCAATCTTTTTCTTTAATTATTTCCCCTTTTGCTGTTGTTATTGGCACTTTCCTTTTTTTTTTAAAAAAAACCACAAATATAGTTTTGTTAATGTTCTTCATCTCTCAAAATCTGGGCTGATCTGAGACACTCATTGCCTTTTGACAGGCTTTGGACCCTGAGCCATTTAACTTTAGAAAGAGAGTTAATGTACATGGAAATATTTACTCCCAGTTTTTGAGTTTCCTACTGAACGTGACTTGCCAGTGTTCTCACGTCCTTTCCTGATTGTTCTGATGGAGGGAAGGACGGCATTGGCCTTCCCTGCACAGGATCACTTTTGTGCCAGGTTTGTTGAATGGTTTTAGACTGGTTTTCAAATCCTACAAGTTCTACATTGGGTTTAGTGAATAAACCCCAAGAAATTGTGTATAGGATTTCAGCTGCACTACAGTGAAATCAGTGGGATTGAATTCTGAATTTTCCTATTTAAAAGGGAACCGCCCTTAAAATCTGTTGGCTTCCAATGAAAACGAGCGATGTAGCACTACAGTTTAAGCACAACACAACACAGGAGAGCCACCCGGCACAGTGAGATTTGCTTTTCAAATGGTATTCCTATCTGTTATTAAAGCACGGAATAAGTAAAGCAGACTCCCTAATTTTGGAACAAGACAGTTAGTTATTCATCACTCCTTTCTTCTGCAAGAGAATAAAACTAAAGTTCTTCTCCTGGATAGTTTTTTTTTTTTAATTAAATTTTTTATAAAATTTTACAATATAAATCCCCCCTTCCCCTTCCCACCCTTCCACCCCCTCCCTCCCCCCTCACTTCCCAGTGCCAATCACAGGGTTAACAATAACATAATCATACTCTAATTAACATTAATCAACTATTAAAATAACATATCTATAACCTCCTTTAACTCTCTTTTAAACAGTACAATTATTAAAAACAAT
>NW_015396785.1:0-7889 GCF_001527695.2 Protobothrops mucrosquamatus
CCCTTCATGACTCGTGGACTTCAACTCCCAGAATTCCTGAGCCAGCATGAGGGAACTATGGCCTCTTCATGACTTGTGGACTTCAACTCCCAGAATTCCTGAGCCGGCATGGCTCAGCTTGGAAACTCTCCCTTTTCCCTCAGCATGGCTGGCTCAGGAATTCTGGGAGTTGAAGTCCACGAGTCATAAAAGAGCCAAGGTTGCCTACCCCTGTCCTAACTTAACAACGGCAGCGATTCGTTGAACGACCGGGGCGAGAAAGGTCCTAAAACGGGCTCAAAACTCACTTACCTGTCTCACTTAGCAACGTAAATTTTGCACTCCGTTGTACTGCTGTGTTATCACCTTCATCTCTCCTGGGGTCTCTTAAGGAAATCTAAACCACGAATGTAAGCTAGCTCCCTTCCTAGAAATGAACTTTTCGCAGCGTTAGAAGGCATGTATTTGAGCCTACATTTTGCTGCCATGGTGATCAGAAGCTTTCAATAGTCCTATTCAGAAGGAAAGGATTGGCAATGCCAAGGGCTGGAAATAAGATCGTACTTTCTGCGGTTAATACCCGGTACAAAAGAAAGAATGAATGGAGAAAGAGAGAGAGAGAGAAAAACCCAATCCCGTTATAATCTCAGCTGCCTCACAAAGAAACTGGAGGTTTATTTTGTTTTCCCCAACTGACTTACCGCTGAAAATACTCTTGTCACTCAAATTAACTACTTGCTTAGAAAAGAGGTGCTTTAAGAGTGATATTGATCCTGAAAATCCACATGTTAATGTTGCAATCTACAGCCAGTCCACTTAATAATAATAATAATGATAAAGTTGGAAGGGACCTTGGAGGTCATCTAGTCTAATCCCCTGATCAGGCAGGAAACCCTATACCATTTTGGACAAATGGCTGTCCAGTTTCTTCTTAAAAACTTCCAGTGTTGGTGCATTCACCGCTTCTGGAGGCAGGTGGTTCCACTGGTTAATTGTTCTCACTGTCAGGAAGTTTCTCCTTAGTTCTAGGTTGCTTCTCTCCTTGATGAGTTTCCATCTGTTGCTTCTTGTCCTGCCTTCTGGTGCTTTGGAGAATAGCTTGACTCCCTCTTCTTTGGAGCAGCCCCTGAGATATTGGAAGACTTGCTATCATGTCATCCCTCGTCCTTCTCTTTGTTAAATTAGACATACCCAATTCCAGCAACCGTTCCTTATATGTTTTACCATGTTCCCAACGGACTTGCAGAAATCGAAACGGGAGTTACCGCTGAGCATGTAGGTTGCAAACTGAACTATCCGACTTAAGATATTCTAAGCGAATCAGCCGGATCCTATTACATAAAGTCCCATTTTACAGATTTTGAGAGAATTTTTTTTTTTTTTTTGCACTTGCACTCCTGGGCTGCATTAACCGAATCAAAATCACATGAAGCCGATTTACCCAAGGTAAGGCCACACTTGGAATACGGCATGCAGTTTTGGTCGCCACGATGTAAAAAAGATGTTGAGACTCTAGGAAGAATACAGAGAAGAGCAACAAAGATGATCAGGGGACTGGAGGCTAAAACATATAAAAGTTGCTGGAATTGGGTATGTCTCGTTTAATGAAGAGAAGGACGAGGAGGGACATAATAGCAAGTCTTCCAGTATCTCAGGGGCTGCCCCAAAGAAGAGGGAGTCAAGCTATTCCCCAAAGCCCCTGAAGGCAGGACAAGAAGCAACGGATGGAAACTCATCAAGGAGAGAAGCAACCTGGAATTAAGGAGGAATTTCCTAACAATGAGGACAATTAACCAGTGGAACAACCTGCTTCCAGAAGCTGTGAATGCTCCATCACTGGAGGTTTTCAAGAAGAGATTGGACAACCTTTTATTTAGAATGGTATAGGGTCTCCTGCCTGAGCAAGGGGTTGGACTAGAAGACCTCCAAGGTCCCTTCCAACTCTGTTATTCTCTTAATGGCAATAGGCCAGTATGGTGCGTCAAAATCAGAATAGGAGAAACAGGCTTGGACAACTTCCGACCTTAATATTAAGAATCCAGTGGAATCGCAGATATTATACAGGTAGTCCTCGACTTACAACAGTTCGTTTAGTGACTGTTCGAAGTTACAACGGCACTGAAAAAGTGACTTATGACCATTTTTAACACGACCGTTGCAGCGTCCCCAAGATCACGTGATCAAAATTCGGACGCTTGGCAACTGACTCACAGTTACGACGGTCGCGGTGTCCCCAGGTCACGTGATTCCCCCCTTTTGCGACCTTCAGGCAAGCAAAGTCAAATGGGGAAGGCAGATTCACAACTGTGTGACTAACTGAACAATTGCAGCGATTCCCTTAACAACTGCAGCAAGAAAGGTCATAAAATGGGGCAAATTTCTCCTAATAAATGTCTCGCTTAGCCACAAAAAAAATTGGGCTTAGTTGTAATTAAGATTTACCTCTATCCGTATTGAATCTCTCCTGGGGTACATGAGGCAGAAAAGGTGTGTCTGGCACATTTGTTTGTTTGTTTGTCATATTTTTGAAAAAACCGTGTCCTTGACAGATGGATTCTGGGCGGTGCCCCATAAAATATTAAAACACACAATGAAAGTTAAAATTTAAAAAGAGGCGGAACCTTTTAAGTGGAGCAAAGGATCTCCAGGGACAAAGTCTGCGTGGATCCTTTCCCTTGGAACATCCAACGAACAGCATGCTCACCTTCTATTTACACAAGGGTTACTCACTGGGCCAACGTACGTGACACTTTACACAGGTGTTATTCACGGGGCCTCCCTCTAGAACAGGGGTCTTCGAACGTGGCCCTTTTATGACTTGTGGACTTCAACTCCCAGAATTCCTCAGCCAGGCAAGGGATTCTGGGAGTTGAAGTCCAGAAGTCATAAAAGGGCCACCTTTGAAGACCCCTGCTCTAGAATAATTGCAGAGGGGGTTAGGCAAGGCCTCCTTCTGTGTTTCACGCCATGTAGACAAATCCAGGATCCAGGAATCGGAACGGTTGATGTACAAGTGGCTTGCCCTGTCAGATTCATACGAGACTGACAATCAAGCAGTAAACAATCCACCATTCAAGGAACTACCAATTCTGACAAACAATTGAACAATAAACAATAATCAAGGTACCTCCAAGAAAACAACACTAACGCCAACACTGACAGGGCAAACCATGATATATAAACAGAGAGCAAACCCCATTCTCTCTTCTAGTCCTGATGATATTTCCTAGTTGGGTCATGAAATGTCTGCAAGAAAACCACCAAGCTCAAGAGATCACCAAGGCCACACTCCTCCTCCTCTTCCCCTCTGCATACCCCACTCCCTTCTAGCTCTGATGATGTTACCTAGTTGGGTCATGAAACGTCTGCAGAAAAACCACCCAGCTCAGAGAGCACCAAGGACCCCACAGTCCTCCTCCTCCTCTTCCTCCTTTTCTCCACAAACCCCTCTCTCTCCCAGCACTGATGATGTTACCTAGTTGGGTCATGAAACGTCTGCAAGAAAACCTCCAAGCTCAGAGAGCACCAAGGACCCCACAGTCCTCCTCCTCGTCTCTGCACCCTCTACTCCAGTGGTTCTCAACCTTCCTAATGCCGCGACCCTTTAATACAGTTCCTCATGTTGTGGTGATCCCCAACCCCCCATCCAGCTTGTCCCGGCGCCCGTCCGAGCCGCCTGGGGGGCAGCAGGAGGAAGAAGGGGAGGAAGAAGAGGAAGGAAAGGAGATAGAGGAGCGGTGTCTCGGTTGCTAAGACCATCGGAAATATGTGTTTTCAGATGGTCTTAGGCGACCCCTGTGAAAGGGTCGTTCGACCCCCAAAGGGGTCCCGACCCACAGGTTGAGAACCACTGCTCTACTCCCTTCTAGCACTGATGATGTTATCTAGTTGGGTCATGAAATGTCTGCAAGAAAACCACCAAGCTCAGAGACCCCATAGGACTCCTCCTCCTCCTCTCCACAAACCTCACTCCCTTCTAGTACTGATGACACTACCTAGTTGGGTCATGAAATGTCTGCAGGAAAACCACCAAGCTTAGAGACCACCAAGGACCCCACAGTCCTCCTCCTCCTCTTTGCACGCCCCCCCTCCCTTCTAGCACTGTTGATGTTACCTAGTTGGGTCATGAAACATCTGCAAGAAAGCCACCAAGCTCGAAGAGCACCAAGGACCTCACAGTTCAACCCAGAGCTACCAATATTCTCTTCCATCGGCAGCACAAAAAAATATCTATGTAACTCAGAAGCCCAAACAAAAACACTTTGAGATGTAGTTATTTAATGGGCACAGTGCATTTCGGTACTGCCTTTCCACTTTAAATCTGGGGATTATCCCTGGAGTGTTCCTATTCTTGCAAAATATTACAAGTGCGTAAAACCAAGGGTAAGTAACGATTTAGGACTCCTGGGCCAGCAGCACACAGGCGAGGTGTCATTTGCACAAAGAGGAAAAAAGCAGTTGTGCGTTTGCCTCCGAAAGAAAATTCATCTTCTCTCCTGAGCTATTCTGTGGAGAGGTTGATCTTAAACCAATGATCTTCGGCAAGTTGCAACTCGCACGCTGCTTTTCTCTCGCCATAAACAGGAAAACACTTTTCCCAAACAGGATAAAAATTGCACTCACCAACCAGGGGACAGAAGGGGGGTGATGGGAATAAAGGAAGGAAACAAGGTACAAGAAGAAACTTCCTGACAGTAAGAACAATTAATCAGTGGAAGAACTTGCCTCCAGAATGGATGTTTTTAAGAAGAGACTGGACAATCATTTGTCTGAGGTGGTATGGGGTTTCCTGCCTGAGTTAGGGGGTTGGACTAGAAGACCTCCAAGGTCCCTTCCAACCTATTCTATTCTATTCTATTCTATTTTCTATTCTATTCTATTCTATTCTCAATAAAGATTTCTATTCTATTCTATTCTATTTTCTATTCTATCCTATCCTCAATAAAGATTTCTATTCTATTCTATTCTACTCTATTCTATTCTAATATTATTCTATTCTATTCTATTCCTATTCTATATTCCACTCTATTCTATCTTATCCTATCCTATTCTCAATAAAGATTTCTATTCTATTCTATTCTTCTCTATTCTATTTCTATTCTATTCTATTCTAATATTATTCTATTCTATTCTATTCTATTCTATTCTATTCTATGACTATGGAGAAGAAAATCTCTTTTTGGGGGAAGACCTGATGCACCGGTAGTCCTCGACTTATGACTGCAATTGAGCCCAAAATTTCCATTGCTAAGCAAGACAGCTGTTACATGAGTTTTGCCCATTTTACGACTTTTTATTGCCACCGTTGTTAAGTGAATCACTGCAGTTGTTAAGTTAGCAACAGGGCTGTTAAGCAAATCTGGCTTCCCCATGGACTTTGCTTGTCAGAAGGTGGCCAAAGAGGATCACATGACCTTGGGACCCTGCAACCCATCGTAAATACAGGAAATCCTCGACTTACAACAGTTTGTTTAGTGACCGTTCGAAGTTACATCACTGAAAAAGTGAGTTATGACCGTTTTTCACACTTACAGCCCTTACAGCAACCTCCCTGTGGTCACATGGTCAAAATTCAGATGCTTGGCATATTTTTGACAGTTGCAGTCTCCCGGGGTCATGTGATCCCCTTTGTGACCAATGGGAAAGCCAGATTCACCTAACAGCCCGGTGTTACTAATTTAACAAGTGCAGTGATTCACTTAAGAACTGTGGCAAGAAAAGTCATAAAAACAGGGCAAAATTCACTTAACAAATGTCTCGCTAATCAACACAAATTTTGGGCTCCATTGCGGTCGTAAGTCAAGGACTTACTGTAAGTTGCCAAGTGTCTGAATTTTGATCACGTGATCCCGGGAATACTGCAATGGTCTTAAGTACGAAAAACAGTCATAAGTCATTTTTTTCAGTGATGTTGTAACTTTGAACGGTCATTAAACGAACTTTTGTGAGTCGAGGACATACCTAGACTGGTATGAGAATAATCTTCAGAGCGGGCAGGAAGGGGGGAAGCTGAATCCTCTGGTCAGAGAAGAGATATCTTAGCCCTGTGGTGGCGAACCTATGGCACGCGTGCCACAGGTGGCACGCAGAGCCTTCTCTGTGGGCACGCGCACCGTCGCCCCAGTCGTAGGCCTTCAGCTGGGTTTTATAAAACCTTGATTGAACTTTTTAGTCCCACCCAGTCTGCCGTTACCACCGCAGCCACGGCCACCCAATGGGCCACACCCACCCAGCACCCGACGATGCATACGTGGGTTTTGGGTTGCAGTTTGGGCACTCGGTCTCTAAAAGGTTTGCCATCACTGTCTTAGCCCATGAAAGGAAACGGGGTGTAGGAAGTATTTCAGGAATTTCCTTGCTGGGGAATTGTGGGAATTGAAGTCCACAGGCTTGAAAACCTTTGTCAGCTCTGCCTGGTTCGGCTTGGCGCCTCACAGGCATCCTGCCATCGAAAGAAGAAGGAGGAGGAAGGATGAAAGAGGGAAGAAAGGAGAAAGGATAAAAGGGCAAGCAAGTTTTGTGTGGACATGATAGGAAATCGGGAGGTGGGGGGAATCACAGGTGAGATGGCCTACAGCAGATCCTGGATAATGGATCCTGATTCTACCAGCATCCCACCGCCAGGTACCCTGAGAAATATGAGGATTACCCCCCAAACTTCTCAAAAACATCTTAGAGAAGTTCGGTTGGCTGGAAACAGACTGGGAGCAAATCTAC
The DNA here is from genome assembly GCF_001527695.2 of Protobothrops mucrosquamatus. Taxonomy (NCBI): domain Eukaryota; kingdom Metazoa; phylum Chordata; class Lepidosauria; order Squamata; family Viperidae; genus Protobothrops; species Protobothrops mucrosquamatus. The sequence continues at coordinate 6,697 of NW_015396785.1, forward strand.
ACCTTATTTTTGTATCTAGCGAATGCGGGAGATTTCAGAGCTGGCTTGACTTTACAGCAACCAACATCCTTAGTAAAAAAAAAAAAAAGAATCCTTGGCGTTAACCAAATGGAGTCGAAGGCCTTTCTTTCCTAAGGGATCAGATTGGGGCAGGTCCGACAAACGTTGTGCTAAGCACATTGATTGTGGTGATATACTCACTGACGAAATGCCGCCATGGTGTTCTCCAGATTCTCTCCCGCGCCTGTAGAACAAAGGGCATTGGTGAAAATAGGCCAAAATGACTTTGCTTTTACAGCTACCGTGTTTCCCCGAAAATAAAACCGGGTCTTTTTTTTTTTTTTTTCCCTCCAAAAGAGGTCTTATTTTCAGGGTAGGCCTCACCTCACTTCTGGCACCAACAGCCCCACCCAGTCGGTCCACTTCTTCTGGGACCAAAATTCTGCAGCTGCATTCGGGCTTCCATTTTGCAGTCAGGTCTTTCCAGAAGGCCTAAGCAGCCGAGGACCGAGCTATGGATTCAATCCATAGCTCGGTCCTCGGCTGCAGAGCTCTTGCAGAACCGAGCTACGGATTGAATCCATAGCTCGGTTCTTGGCTGCATAGACCTTCCGGAAATCCCTGTGACTGAGAAATGCAGGCCTGGCTGCAGAAGAGGCCTCAGAAGAAGTGGGCTGGCAAGGAGAGGCCTGGCTGCAGCTCCACCCCTCCACTAGCTTGATTTTTAGGTGTGTGCCTCGCCCCAGAACTAGGGCTTATTTTGGGGGTAGGGCTTATATTAGGCCCACCCCCAAAAATCAAGCTAGGGCTTATTGTTGGTGTAGGCCAGGGGTAGGCAACATTGGCCCTTTTATGACTCGTGGACTTCAACTCCCAGAATTCCTGAGCTAGGGATTATTGTTGGTGTAGGCCAGGGGTAGGCAACATTGGCCCTTTTATGATTCGTGGACTTCAACTCCCAGAATTCCTGAGCCACCATGGCTCAGTATGGAAACTCTCCATTTCTCCTCAGCATGGCTGGCTCAGGAATTCTGGGAATTGAAGTCCACGAGTCATAAAAGAGCCAAGGTTGCCTACTCCTGGTGTAGGCCTTACTTTCGGGGAAATACGGTAGTCCTCGACTTACATTCATTCGTTTACTGACCGAAGTTACACCGGCACAGAAAAAAGTGACCGTTTTTTCACACAGCATC
>NW_015396786.1:0-7888 GCF_001527695.2 Protobothrops mucrosquamatus
AGATCCCCTCAATATTCAAAAGCTGGAGACCCTTCAGGATACTTCCGGGCACAATATGCTCAACCTTGGTTAGTAGACTCACACATTTTGTACATGTGTACAGTACACTGAATCATGGACAAACTAAAGCTAACCTCGTCTCCTTTGACAGTTATTGGGTTAGTAGATGAGGGGAATGCCTTAGACATAACAGAATAACGGAAGGGGCCTTGGAGGTCCTCTAGTCCAACCCCCTGCTCAAGCAGAAAACCCTATACCATTTCAGACAAATGGTTGTCCAATCTCTTCTTTAAAAACTTCCACTGTTGGAGCACCCACAACTTCTGGAGGAAAGTTGTTCCACTTATTAATTGTGTTTAACTATCAGGAAATTCCTCCTTAGTTCTAGGTTGGTTCTCTCCTTGATTTCCATCTGTTGCTTCTTGTTCTGCCTTCAGGTGCTTTGGATCAGGGGTCCCAAATCCCCAGGCTGTGACCCCCTGGTAAGCTGCAGGCTGTGCAAGTGGCCAGTGAGCGCACATGCGCAACTCCAGTTGCGCAAGTGGCAGGTGCTCACGCTTTCACGCACTCTTTCCAGAGTCTCAGCATCTTTTTTATATCATGGAGATCAAAACTGCATGCAATATTCCAAGTGTGGTCTTACCAAGGCATTATAAAGCAGTATTAAGTCTTGACTACCGAAGTTAAGATAGATAAAAATATGGGCTAGAGATAATACTGCTGTTAGGTGGATTCACAGTTGGCTGAAGGATTATTCCCAATAATCTTTGACATCAGCTTGGAGGAAAGTACTGTATCAGTGACTAAGAGTTGAGGGGGAAATTATCAAGTCTGCAGATGACACGAAGATGGTAGGTTTGACTAATACTTTAAGTAAAAGAGAAGAGGTTCAGAAAAAAAACTAAACAGGCTTTAGTAGTGGTTCAACAGGAATAATGATAATGATAATGATAATAATAATAACAACAATATAGTAACATAGTAACATAATAACAATAACAATAATAAAGTTGGAAGGGACCTTGGAGGTCATCTAGTCCAACCCCTTGCTCAGACAGGAAACCCTATACTATTTCAGATAAATGGCTGTCCAGTCTCTTCTTAAAAACTTCCAGTGTTAGAGCATTTACAGCTTCTGGAGGCAGCTTGTTCCACTGATTAATTGTTCTAACTGTCAGAAATTCCATAATATAAAGCTGTGAATCAGGTATTATGGAATTTCTGACAGAACAGTTGGAATATATATATATTCTTTTATTTGTCAATATGTATGCTGCCTCAGTTCCTGAAATAATTCCAGGTTTCTGTCCTGCTAGCATTAAAATAATCAGAGAAGTAAAACACAGATATAGGGACAGATTGCATACATTGGGTAGCCAATTCAAAACAGCTCCTCACCGGCAATCAACATTGAGGTAAACAGAGATTAGCCCCAAGATTAATGTAGATCAACAATCAAACAGTAAACAAGACCCCAATCAAGAAATTACCAGCTCAGACAAACAATCAAACAGTAAACAACAGCCTAATCAAAGAACTGCCAAAAGCTCTCCCACTAACACTGTCAGGGCAAGCCACTTGTCTATAAACAGAGAGCAAGCCCTACAACCTTCTAGCCCTGATGATGTTACCTAGTTGGGTAATGAAACGTCTGCACAAAAACAATCAAGCACACAATTTGAAACAGGAATAAAGGAGCAGGGAGAAGATCTCTGAATCTTACGGAGTGATTGCTGGAAAGGTAAAGCGTTCAGAGATTCACAAAAAGTTATCAGGTTGGGCTATATGATCCTTAGGAGAGATGCTCTTCCATAGAACAGTCATATGTATTATAAACAAGGTATCCTTGTTGACCACCAGTTAAGCATGAGCTAGCAGTGTTACGCAGCTGCTAAATAGACAAATGCTGTCTTCAGATGAAAATAGAATAGAATAGAATAGAATAGAATAGAATAGAATAGAATAGAATAGGAGTTGGAAGGGACCTTGGAGGTCTTCTAGTCCAACACCCTGCTCAGGCAGGAAACCCTATACCATTTCGGACAAATGGCTATCCAGCCTCTTCTTGAAAACCTCCAGTGTTGGAGCATTCACCGCTTCTGGAGGCAGATTGTTCCACTGGTTAATTGTTCTAACTGTCAGGAAGTTTCTCCTGAGTTCTAGGTTGCTTCTCTCATTGTTTAGTTTCCATCCGTTGCTTCTTGTCCTGCCTTCTGGCGCTTTGGAGAATAGCTTGACTCCCTCTTCTTTGTGGCAGCCCCTGAGATATTGGAACACTCCTATCATGTCACCCCTCGTCCTTCTCTTCATTAAACTAGACATACCCAATTCCAGCAACCGTTCCTTATATGTTTTAGCCTCCAGTCCCCATATCATCTTTTTTACATTGTGGTGACCAACACTGGATGGAGTATTCCAAGTGTGGCCTTACCAAGGCCTTGTAAAGTGGTATTAATACTTCGCCTGATCTTGATTCTGTCCCTCTGTTAATGCAGCCCAGCACTGTGTTGGCCTTTTTGGCAGCTGCAGCACACTGCTGGCTCCTGTTTAAGTGATTGTCCACTAGGACTCCGAGATCCCTCTCACAGTTACTACTATTGAGCAAGGTACCCCCTATACTATACCTGTGCATTTGGTTTTTCTTGCCTAAATGTAGAACCTTGCTTTTTGTCTTTGCGTGAACCCACCCCCATTTTTTTTACTAGCTGCAGATTGACATGCAATATTTTCCTCCAGAGCATCACCACCAGAGGTTGATAGATGCCATACATCACCCTCCATTGTTTGGTTTAAAATGCTGAAGGTGGACAAAGTGCCCTGAGGCCTGCTCAGATGAAATTTCCATGCATATGATCCTCTCTCTCGTATGGTAATCTCGCACGAATCCACCACGATGCACCCTTTGTGAATTTGCTTACGGGGGGCCATTGGAGGGGGAAGGCAAAAGAAATAAAAACACAGGCCTCAATTTATGCATCCTGTCAGGCCCGGCCCTGCCGAAGCCACCCCTTCTGCGCCCCGCATTTATTACCACCTTTCCAATAACCCAAGAAGACAATTACTATAATTTCTATTTTTAAAGCCTCGATTCCCTCTGGACCAATGGCTTCCATTGAAAGTGTGGAGAGNGGAGGGGGAAGGCAAAAGAAATAAAAACACAGGCCTCAATTTATGCATCCTGTCAGGCCCGGCCCTGCCGAAGCCACCCCTTCTGCGCCCCGCATTTATTACCACCTTTCCAATAACCCAAGAAGACAATTACTATAATTTCTATTTTTAAAGCCTCGATTCCCTCTGGACCAATGGCTTCCATTGAAAGTGTGGAGAGGAGCAGGTGTCAAAAGGACTTCATTACATTTACGAGCCTTTCAAATATGCCATTCCTGGCGTTCGGTGGAGTTAATGCCTTCCGATGCACGCCTCACAATAGAATTAATATTTTTGATTGCCGGGTGGCTGGGCGTGTGATTCCTTCCCCTCTTCCTCCCCCCCTTCCCCTTTGAAATGAAATCTAGCAAGGTTTTCTTTTGTTTTGTCAGTTTTTCCATGGAAATTGGCAAACATTCGGCTGCTACCTTTCCTGCCTGCTTTGGCCATTTGCTCCTCAGGCAGATAGAAGGAATGAAGGAATGAAGGAAGGAAGGAAGGAAAGAAGGAAAGAAGGAAAGAAGGAAGGAAGGAAGGAAAGAAAACGGAGGGAAGGAAGAAGGAGAGAGTGCAGAAGAAAGTAAGCAAGCGAGGAAGAAAAGTAAGGAAGAGAGAAAGAAGGAAGGAAAATTGAGGGAGAGAAGAAGGAAGGAGAGAGTGAAGAAGAAAAGAAGGAAGGAAGGAAGGAAGGAAGGAAGAAGGAAAGAAAGAAAAAGGGAGGGAGGGAAGAAGGAGAGAGTGAAGAAGAAAGTAAGCAAGGAAGAAAAGTAAGAAAGAGACAAACAAGGAAGGAAAATGGAGGGAGAGAAGAAGGAAGGAGAAAATGAAGAAGAAAAGAAGGAAGGCAGGCAGGAAGGAAGGAAGGAAAGAAAGAAAGAAAGAAAGAAAATAGGGAGGGAGGGAAGAAGGAGAGAGTGAAGAAGTAAAGCAAGCAAGGAAGAAAAGTAAGGAAGAGAGAAAGAAGGAAGGAAAATGGAGGGAGAGAAGAAGGAAGGAGAGAGTGAAGAAAAGAAGGAAGGAAGGAAAGAAAGAAAGAAAATAGGGAGGGAGGGAATAAGGAGAAAGTGAAGAAGAAAGTAAGCAAGCAAGGAAGAAAAGTAAGGAAGAGAGAAAGAAGGAAAAAAAATGGAGGGAGAGAAGAAGGAAGGAGAGAGTGGAAAAGAAGGAAGGAAGGAAGATAAATGTTAATATCCAACCACAGAAGTTAGCAATCTAAAGATATTACTGGATTTTCTGCAAACCTCTTCTTTTCACTGATCCTTCCTTCCTCCTCTCCTCCCCTCCCCTCCCCTCTCTTCTCCTCTCCTCTCCTCTCCTTTCTTCCTTCCTTCCTCCCTCCCTCCCTCTCTCCCTCCCTTCACTTCGCACTATTTCTGAGCTGCGTTTTATAAGCAACCGAAACAACAACTCTCGCACAGAATGTGTTCCGTGTCGAGGCATGCTCCCCGCACACGGCTCTGTAGTTCGCACATTTGTTCCTGTGGCTCCCAGCTGCGGCTTCCTAGATTTCTTCTGCCTTTTTTCCTCTCTGTTGTATATTTTTTTCTCTCTCTCTCTTTAGGGCCCTTCCAGCTGCTTGATTTAAATTCTCCTGACATTCCTCCCTTGGTGAGTTTTGTTCACAGCTGAATTAACTAGCGGTTGGCTTACTTAACCCACCCCACCTCATTTCATACTCCCTGTTTCTCTGCCAAAGTCGCCTCCCCCCCCCCAATGTGATGAGAACGTGGCATCCCCCGCTTCGAATCTTGGGAGCTCATCCATTAGAAGCCACTCTCCGGTCCTCTCAAGGCCTCAAATTAAAATTTACTGCTGTGTAATAAACAGCCTAACAAGACTTGGCTGTCAGTTTTCATTTGCATAAACAAACGGTGCAAATAAAACATTTAGCTGCAAACCGTCAAAAGTGCTCGCCTTGAGGAAGAGAAGGAAGGAGACGGAAAACCGTCCAGGGACAGAAAGGGGAGAGGGCTCCGATGGAGAGGGTGGCCGTGGCACTGAGAAGTCCTAGTTGTTTTGTATGTTTGTGGACTTTGATTGTGGTCAGTGTCTGCCAGATATCCTGTTCAGGTCTCTATCGAGAGAACGATGCTACGAGGGTCCAGACGTGGGTCATTTAGTCCAGGGCTTTTCAACCAGTGGTACGGGTACCACCTGTGGTACATTGGCACCTGGCAGGTGGTACGTGACCATCCTAGAAAAGTGGTAGTGGGGGAGGGGAATGAGCTGAACCGGTGGCAGCAACACACAAGCCTGAGCAAGAGATGGCTGGAGCTGCAGGGCTGTCAGGGCTCAGCGGAAGCGCCAGGATCAGCACTTCTTCGGGGCTGTCAGGGCTCAACGGAAGTGCCAGGATCAGCGCCAGACTCCAGCTGGAGCTTGGTGCTGATCCTGGTGCTTCTGCTGAGCCCTGAAGAAGCGCCGATCAGCTGGAGAGCAGCACTGATCCTGGCGCTTTTGCTGAGCCCAGAAGAAGCGCCGATCAGCTGGAATGTTGCAGCCACTCCAGGGTCTTGTGATTTACATTCAGATGCTTGGCAACTGATTCATATTTATGACGGTCACAGTGTCCCAGGGTCATGTGAAGTGACCAAAACCTGCTGCAACCACCCAGCAGACGGGGGGGGGGAATAAAAACCAAACAGCCCCCACCCACCCCCGCTGCCAATCCTCAACAGAAATGCTCACAACAATGAAAACTTTGGACAGGAGGAAGAGCGCCACCGGGCGGGCAGGCAGGTGTCTTGCTCGGCTGTGGCTTGGGGGGCACTTTTTTCAGTGCCATTGTAACTTCGAACAGTCACTAAGCGAACTACTTGTACTTTATCACTTTATCACATACCTGCCCAGCGCTAGCTGCCCCATTCGTGCCCATGTGCATGCGCAAATGGGGCCGCGGGCGCTAAAGTGAGTGGGGGGAATTCACATGCACGTGTGCGTGCACCAGCTAGATATTTCTGCAGCCTGCTGGTCAGGAGTCCACGGCCCGGTAGTGGGCCGTGGCCCATAGGTTGGGGACCCCTGCTCTAACCAACACCAATACTAAATAAGTAAACCATGATGCCTAAGTGCAGTTGCTGAGTTGGTAACTGTTCTGGGCACAAGTGTTGGCAAACAGCCAAAAGGTCTTTTGTGAACTTTCTGGTGTGTCAACGATTGGCCTCAAACGCTTGAAACCTGGCTAATGCGAGTTAGTCTGCTATTAACTCAACTCTAGCAAATGGCTTCAATCCAGCAATCCAGAGCTGAATGAATCATAGAATAACAGAGTTGGAAGGGACCTTGGAGGTCTTCTAGCCCAACCCGCGCTCGAGCAGGAGACCCTGTACCATTTCAAAGAAATGGCTGTCCAGTCTCTTCTTAAAAACTTCCAGTGTTGGAGCATTCACCGCTTCTGGAGGCAGGTTGTTCCACTGATTAATTGTTCTCACTGTCGGGAAGTTTCTCCTTAGTTCTCAGTTGCTTCTCTCCATGATTAGTTTCCATCCGTTGCTTCTTGTCCTGCCTTCAGGCGCTTTGAAAAAATAGGTTGCCCCCCCCTCTTCTTTGTGACAGCTCCTCAGATATTGAACCATTGCTATCATGTCTCCCCAGTCCTTCTCTTCATTAAACTAGACATACCCAATTCCTGCAACCGTTCTTTATATGTTTTAGCCTCCAGCCCCGTAATCATCTTTGTTGCTCTTCTCTGCACTCTTTCCAGAGTCTCAACATCTTTTTTATAGCATGGTGAGCAAAACTGGATGCAGTATTCCAAGTGTGGCCTTACCAAGGCTTTCTAGAGCAGTACTAGTACCTCACGTGATCTTGATTCAATCCCTCAGTTAACGCAACGTAGGATTGCACTGGCTTTAATAATGAGCAAGTGATAAATTAAAACATCCTTGGAGAAGTTCCTTCTTCACCATCCTTGCAAGGACAGGAGGACTCTTTCAGGAGATTTCTTTCGCTCTGGCAGCAGGACCTGGGATGCCAACTGGCCCAGCTGCCCTCCGCTAACTTTGTTTCGTCCGTCACAAGTAGATGCCTTGTTCCCGGGGGCGACAGGACACAGGCCACCGTGTTTGTGTGGATCCCACCAAGGATGGACCGGTTTCCACACAAAAGCCCCCAATTCTCCGCTGGCAGGAGAATTTAGCCTGAACTTTTGACAGTTCCGCTGCAGTTGCTTTTCCCTCCTTTTCAGAAAGTTGCAGCTGGATGTCTTTCTTTTAAGGCCTTCCTGTCTGTAGACAACAAACCTCCACTTTTCTTTTGGCAAACTTCTTCCTTCCTTCCCGTTTAAAAAGACTTCCATTGAGGGTTTGCGAGAATGAAGGCTCATTCATCGGGCGCGTGCAAAGAGCCCTTGTTGTTGTTGTTTTTCACCTGGTCTTTTAGCAATTCCTTCCCATGTGCCTAGTATCTCTTAAAAAGGGATAATTTTAATTCAGTTTTTTTTTTTGCAGTCCAGAGTTTGTGGCTTTGCTGGTATGCAGTGGCCTTTTTGTTCTCATTTATTTATTTATTTTAATAGGAAGGGAATTGGAAGCAAAAAGCCATGTCCTTGGCTAGGCTTTCCAAGCAAGAATGTTAAAACTGGAGATTAAATCAGGTTTCAGGCAGAGTCTCTTCTGCTCCAAATAAAATATTCCTGGAAATCTGGTGAAATGTTTTCTTACTTATTAAATTGAAAGCAGCCTCGTGGCTGGAAATGCAATGGAATAAAGGTCAAGCACTTTCTATTTTTGTTGTTTATGCT
>NW_015396787.1:0-7888 GCF_001527695.2 Protobothrops mucrosquamatus
GAAGGAAGGAAAAGAAGGAAGGAAGGAAGGAAGGAAAGAAGGAAGGAAGGAAGGAAGGAAGGAAGGAAGGAAGGAAGGGAGGGAGGGAGGGAGGGAGGGAGGGAGGGAGGAAGGAAAAGGGATAATGTGGCTTGTTTAATTGTGGCTGTATGTATTGTATGAACTCAGGCCTTCTGATTGGAAATGGAATCACACAATCAATGAACTGCTCCACCCACCATGACTTATTCATCAGAAGAGGAACCTCAGCCACCCCTCTCTTTCCAGGCTTACCTACATGGAGAAAACCTGCATGGTCACCAAGACAAGACTTTCCCCATCTCCAAATGAACACCAAACAAGAGCCACTGGTTTATAATGCAGAATAACATTTATTCAGGGGCAAAGAAAGAATATTGGGACGAGCCATTAGGTCTTCCAAAGCAAAGAATGTCTCTCCTTTGTCAAATAATTTCACAGGGCGGAGAGGACCCAAAGTGTCCTAGATGTTGGCAGAGCTTCTTTCCTTCCAACTTCACATGAAGCTCTGGACTGAATCGATGTAGGAGGAGGCTAATGGTGTTGGAAGCCCAGAAGAGGACACAAGCAATGGGGTAAAACTAGAGTAGGAAGAAGAGAGTCGTAAAAGCCGCGGGCAGTCCAGAACAGGGCTCAGGTACGCCTTAGCCGATCTTCTGAAATCCGTTTTGGTCAGGGAGAGTCCAGGTCCACTTAACAAGGGAGGGTGCAGATGCTACCTCTGCGACCGAGAGAGCAGATGCTTCCACGGCGGCCGAAACGTCCCAGGCGGCCTCCATAGTAACCGCCACCGAAGCGTCTGAAACCTCCAGGGGCACAGGGTGTGTTGCCTCCAACGGCGACGGGCTCACAGCTGGCGGAGAGGATGGGACCAGGGAGGGTGACCACGACTGAAGGGGGCTGGATGGTCACCTCAGATGCTGGGATCTGGTTGATGCAGGAGGGGATGACTCCGGCCAGGGTCCCCAGGTTTCTTGAGCTTTCGACCAAGGCACCAGCTCCGTAGCCATGGCCCAAACCATAACCAAGACCTCCATAGCCGTGGCCCCAGCCTTGGCCCCAGCCATAGCCCAAACCGCCACCATAACCCAAACCGTAACCTCCATAGCCGAGACCACAGCCAAGACCCCTGGAACCGGCTGATCCGAAACCAACAACTGGGGCGGATGCGCAAGATGGCACAGCACAAGCGGGTCCACAATAAGCCATGGCTGGATGGATGGAAGAGCTGTTGGAAGAAAAACAACGATGGGTTTTGTGATTCACACACAGAGCATGAATTGCATCAAAAACAAAAAACCAGAAGACTCTTCCTGGTATCATGGACAGGTGATCTTCAACGCACAACCTCAGTTGAGACTGTCATAAATACATCTAGTTGCCAAACACCCAACTTTTGATCACATGACTCTGGGGATGTTGCTGTGATGGTCGTTAGTCCGAGGACCAGTCACAAGGCACTTTTTTCCGCAACATCGTAACAACAATGTTACAACAACAATTTTTAGTCTGCCATTAGGCGGATCACAAAGTGGACCATATTTAGTGGACAGTGACTTCCTGCCTTGATGGAAAGCTGTATGATAGCTGTTCCACAGTTGTGTAAATCTGAAAAGGTTTTGTTAATATTTGAATGAAATAGAGGTAGGTATATATCTCATTCTGAGAGCAAACATGTTTTCTGAATGCTGCTTTAAGTTTAGAATGAAACATTCATCTAGGCTCTTCCTAAGAGGAGACAGAATTGTTTGATCCTTCCTTCCTTCCTTCCTTCCTTCCTTCCTTCCTTCCTTCCTTCCTTCCTTCCTTCCTTCCTTCCTTCCTTCCTTCCTTCCTTCCAAATCAGATTCTGAGTAGAATATACTGTATTGTAAATCTTCCATGCCACCCCAATTCTTGAAACAAAGAGCAAAAACAGCTAAGAAAGGCGTCTGAAGTGCAGGGGACTCACCAGAGAGACTCTTAGAGAAGCAGTCAAGAGGAGCAGATGAAGCTGATGGAAGCTCTCAGCCTGAGAAGCTCTTTTATACTGTTTTTCTGTCCCCACCGCTCGCTTACGGACACCCCTTTTTGCCTCAGGGTTTCATTAACAAGACGTTTGTACACAGTCTCATCGCTTTACCTCAAATTACTTTAATAAGATGAAATAAACATGAATTGAAGTCTTGGCGCTTGGTCAACCTCATGTGACATAGTTGTCATTTTGATCTTATCTCCGTTTCCTCTTTTCTTCTTTTGTTCTTTCCGTGGAGATAAACGCTGAGCACAAAGCGGCATTCATATTCCTTGTTTATCATTTCAAATTTCAAATTTTTCATTTAATTATTCCATTGCTACCAACGCTTCTCTCTCTCCTCATCCCTGTTGCATCAGGAACAGTGATTAAGCATCAGCAGAATCACTGATCTGATCTTCCACAACCTTTAACAGCATTATTCAATAAAGATTGGTTTGATTTTTATTCAGTCTGTTCATTCAGAGGATAGAGGACAGGGTTTGGAGAGAAAGGGAGAAAAAGAGAGTATCAGAGAGAAAAGGGAGAGAGGGAAGGAGAGGGAGGAGGAGGGGGAGAGACGGGGAAAGAGGAGGAGAGAGAGGGAGAGAGGAAACAACAGATTGCTATATGAAATTTGTAGGCTTTCATAGAAGGACTTCAAAGAGTGCTTGGACGATTAACTGCTGGAGATGCTGCAGTAGATCCCTATATGAACAGGGAGTAGGAATAAAGAAGTCCCTTCCAACTCTATGATTCTGGGAAATAAAGACAGTATATGTCCTGATAAGTCATATTAACTAAGGTTTATTAAGAAACCATGGTTAGCAGGGCTCAGAAATCTGTGACCCAAAACAGTAAGTAAACTGAGGAATAACTGGTACTATGATTCCTGCTGTCACCACTACCATCACCACCATCACCTCCACACAGCTTGACTGCTACACTTTACTCAGCATGGGGCTGTCCTTGAAGATGGTTCCAAGAGTACAGAATCCCAGGCTGCCAGTAGGTTGAGCAGCATTCCTTGATCACCGCATGGGTCAAAGTCTTCTGGACCAAACTCCAAGCCCAGGTTATGATAGCCCTGGGTGACAGAGCTTAGATCTTCATCAAGAACCATCTCCCCCCAAAATAATTCCATGGGAACGAGGGGATGGTCTTAGAATTCCTCTGATCTTCACACCACTCCAAATGTGCTCTAGAACACCTACATTTTTATGGCTCTTTGAAAGCTTACTTTGATTGAAATATTTGGGATAAACAGGTTGGAATGAAGACCATCTTGGAGAAGATTGAACACTGAGGTTATGGAGCTGACATTCAATTGGTGATGGGACCTTCAGGATGCTTTATCCTCCAGACATTATTGCAGTGTAGATTCAACCCAGAGCAGGTGGTTTCAGGTACAAACTGAGTTTGGGTTACTAGTTTTCAACAAGACCTTGGGAATGTTACTTTTCCCATTTTCCCATGTATTGGGTAGATTCAGGGATACCTACAGAATCACAAGTTCTCTGCCTTGAAGTCAAAGTTATCCGTGAGTCTCTGTGCTGATTCAAGGAAAAGTTGCCATTTTTTGCGGAGTTGCTACTGAGGACAATCACCCAGCTTTGATCTTACCGTCATCTCCACCTGTGGGTGTTGCTCATTTCCAAGATCAGATAAACATTTGGCTTGAGGCCAACAAACTTGAAAGGGAGCACAGAAGAAATCGTTTTATTTTATTTATGGTGACACGATTAATGCACCTCACAGTGACGATGTGACAATTTGTGCTGAGCGAAGTCCTTTTTTTTCTTCTTTTAAACGCCGGAAAAGAAAATTGTAGGAAGCCAAATGAAAATTTATGAGTCCCAACTTCCTGGGGACGCCATCCAAATCGTATAAAAGCTCCCTCTGCTCTCTGCAGTACCATCAGCTTCTGGTTGACTCTCCTGTCTTCACTACTTCTCTCCGAAGAAGGTAAGACTATCTACTCAGAGAGAATCCCTCCTGGTTGAGAGCAGATGAAGTAGATCTTCAAGCCAAAATCTGAGATTCTTCAAGACATTCGCCAGATGACACGCTAGAAGGCTTCTGAATGTCTCTGCTTTCAGGACCGGCTTCTAGGTTTTCTCTTGAAGGACCAGGAAGACATCATTTTGAGTTTCTTCCTTCTTCTCAACCATCTCTCTTTGGCTCACCATCCTAAGATAACAGACTTTATGGTTAGGGCTTTGAGAGCAAGCCAACCTTTTTGAGATAGCTTGGATATCTCATGCTTATAAAATCCAGGTTGTAATGACAAATGTTTGAGGGTCACCGATTAACCTCACTCTTTGCTAGAATGACACATTGGGACCCAACCTTGACTTTTCACTCAGAGGTCATGAAACCAGTTGAGAAATCGTGATCTAGTCTTAGTTTTGGAGAAGCTGGCAAGAAAAATATGGGAGGAGCTTTCTCCTGATCTCCTTGAGGTTTGGCCACCAGCTGACCCAAGGAAGAAGCCCACTCCTCGGCCTTAAACAAAAGTATATGGTGCAGAGATGGACTAATATTCATGAAGTATTTTTATGCTTGGTGGAGTCAGGAGACATAGAAATGTAGGTTTCTCCTCCTTCATATCCAAGGTGAAAACAACGGAGCTTTTGATTTGATGTTGAATCTTGATGACTTCAACCATGCATTTTTCTCGGCAGGGTTAAAGTAGTAGATTGCCTCTTTTTTCTTCTAGAACATTTTTTTTTTACTTTTTCCTCTATTCAGAGGAAGTCAAGGGCCATCGTGTTGGGTCCAAAGTGGGCTTCAAAAATGATGGAATAGTGGAGAGAAAACCAAGTCTTCTCTTCTTCTCCCCTCTAATAAAAACAAGGGTTGATTTTCCAGGTCTCCCTTCCAAATTCCATGCCTCTCCTGGTGAATTTCTTGGCTAGTTTAGGTTGAAGAAGCCTAAGAAGTTAGTTCAACTCAGTTCTAGATAATCTTGTTGAAGTATCTGCCGGTTGAAGGAAGACACTGGAGATGGAGTGGGCAAATTGAATGCAATTCTCACAATGTTTCTCCTTTTTTTATGCTAGAGTTACTTTGCAACTCAACGCAATGGCCTACTGTGGACCTGCTTGCGCTGTGCCATCTTGTGCATCTGCCCCAGTTGTTGGCTTCGGATCATCTGGTTCCAAAGGTCTTGGTTGGGGTCTCGGCCATGCAGGTCTTGGCTATGGTTTGGGTTATGGCCACGGTTGGGGCTATGGCTACGGACCTGGTGCCTTGGTCGAAAGCTCAAGAAGCCTGGGAACCCTGGCTGGAGTCATTCCCTCCTGCATCAACCAGATCCCAGCATCCGAGGTGACCATCCAGCCTCCTTCATCCGTGGTGACCATCCCTGGTCCCATCCTCTCTGCCAGCTGTGAGCCCGTTGCCGTTGGAGGCAACACCCCATGTGCCATCTCTGGTTACGGGCGAAGAGGAAGCTGGGGCTATGGAGATCTTGGCTTCAGGGGTTATGGTGGTCTTCTTGGCAAAAGGTACCCATGGAACCGTAGAGGAAGCATCTGCTTGAGCCGTCGTGGTAGCATCTGCCTGTAGATGGATGAAATTGGCACGGACGACCCCTCCAGATATCATGACGGTGTTGGACTCACTTCTCTTGTTGGTTTTCTTTAAAATGCTCAGGTTCCCTCCCTCTTTGCATACATATATGTTATATATAAAACATGCCTTCAGCAGCTCTTGCGTGACTCTTAATGTCACTTCTCTGTGTTTTCCAATAAAAAGAAATGTGCTTTGTTTGAACCCACGTCTCTCTCTTCCTTTGATTTCCATCCTTTGTGGCATGGGTTGCAGTGAATTAAATTTCCACGAGGTCATGGATTATTGCCTTTCAAAGCCATGTCTGCCTTCAGACAACCGTTAACTTAAAGAACTTAAGAAGTGTTCAGATGAGCCAAGTCAAGGCTAAAACATATAATGAACGGTTGCTGGAATTGGGTATGTCTAGTTTAACGAAGAGAAGGACGAGGGGGGACATGATAGCTGTGTTCCAATATTTCAGAGGCTGCCACAAAGAAGAGGGAATCAAGCTATTCTCCAAAGGGCCTGAAGGCAGGACAAGAAGCAATGGATGGAATCTAACCAAAGAGAGAAGCAACCTGGAACTAAGGAGAAATTTCCTGACAGTTGGAACAATTAACCAGTGGAACCACCTGCCCCCAGAAGCTGTGAATGCTCCAACACTGGAATTTTTAAGAAGAGATTGGACAGCTATGTGTCTGAAATGGTGTAGGGTTTCCAGCCTGAGCAGGGGGTTGGACTAGATTGAATGTTCAAGACTAATAGCTCATATAGCCGTCTCCTCCATGGTGGTATCTACTTCCCTTTTAAAGTCTCTTTTCACAGGACTCGTAGATACATCTTTGAATTGCCTAGAACCTTAGCTCTGGAGGAGGAGGAGGAGGAGGAGGAGGAGGAGGAGGAGGAGGAGGAGGGAGACGACTATGGGGTCCTTGGTGCTCTCTGAGCTTGATTGTTTTCCTACAGACATTTCATTACCAAACTAGGTTACATCATCAGTGCTTGTCTCCTTGTTGTCTCTTTGCTCCCTGAAAAGAGACTCTTTCTCCTGCCACTCTGGCCTGCATTCCACCACAACATCTGGCCTAAGCAGAAGGTCTCCTGCTTGAACAGGGGGCTGGACCAGAAGACCTCCAAAGCCACGTCCAACCTTATTTTTCTATGCTCTAAATCATGCAGAGATGCAACAAAGCCCCTCTTCCAAGCATGACTCCTGGTGGTGCTTCTCCACGTGAGCCAGGATTTGATTTAAAAATACGATAGAATTGGAATTTAACAATGCTAGGGATATGGTCTATGCTCTTCTCAAGATGGATCTTTGCCATGAAGAAATCCTTCAAAGAAGGGAAGAAATTGAATATGTCAAGAGAATCTGGAGATCTCTAAAGTGTTCCAAACAGAAGTATTCATTTTTTTTAAAAGAATTCATTCATTCATTCATTCATTCATTCATTCCCTCATTCAAAGGAACCACAGCATCTGGCCTACACAGAAGGGCAGAAGGTCTCCTGCTTGAGCAGGGAGTTGGACTAGAAGACCTCCAAGGTTCCTTCCAATTCTGTCATTCTATTAACCTTCCCGGGAACTCCAGAATATCCAATGAACTACAGAACTCCTTCTATTCTTCTTCCAGACGCTGTTCATCCAGCTGTTCTAACAAAGCTTAGCTTCTTACACAAAGGTAGCAGCTGCGTCGTTCCTTGACTAAGCTACGATATTGTGCAAAACGTGGTTTCTCCACCCACATGGTTTCTCCACCAATAGCTTGAAGGAAGGAGATTCCCCCCCCCCTATTTTTAGTGTATATCCTGTGTGTGTTTTGAGATACAATGCCCATAAGGAGACGCTGTGGGACCAGTTTCATCCTTTTTGGCAGACCAGCCACATGTTTTTCTATGGAGGTTCAAACCTCATTTGAGAATTCAACTCATTCATGTCTATGGAGATTCTCGGCCATCCAGGTCATGGTTGTCACAAAAGTGCTTTTTCAGGAGGCAACTGGACTTCCTTATTTTTCTTTGAAGACGTTTCGCTTCTCATCCAAGAAGCTTCTTCAGCTCTGCCTGGATGGTGGGGAAGGGAAGGGTCCAGTCAGAGCTGAAGAAGCTTCTTGGATGAGAAGCGAAATGTCTTCAAAGAAAAACAAGGATGTCCAGTTGCCTTCTGAAAAAAAACACCTTTGGGTCAACACATTTCAGGTTTTGGATGACTACATATAGTCAATCAAGCTTTAGGGGCCATGTAGATCTCACATATTATACCTGTTGTTCTGTTATTCTTTCATGAATGTGTTTCTCTTTTTCCCCCTTTATGGAGCTGGAC
>NW_015396788.1:0-3719 GCF_001527695.2 Protobothrops mucrosquamatus
TACCATATTACTTAATAATGGATTAGATTAATCCATTAATTAATTTGGTTTTAATTACATTCAAAGTAAATCAAATCAGATAGAAAGAGAGAGATTTGCTCTGGGCTGACACATCCTCTTGGAGTCATCTGCAATGATGCATAAAAAAAGAGGGCAGATCTTCAGTCATAGGAATGTGGCCATCATCTTGACTTTTTTTTAACCTTTTCCACTGATGCTGTTGATTGTGGCTATCAGAACAGTGAAATCAGTACATCCTTCCAATAATGAAAATCTCTGCCATCAAAGATAAATGAGATGATTGATGACAAATGGTACAGAATTCTCTCTCCATAGCCACACCATGTTGTGACTAGGCAGTCAAACATCATTAAAAAGTCTTGTGTGGAAACTGGGGACAGCTAGCCTCAAGGTAGGATGGTGGAAGAAAGCTCTGCCAAAAGACTACACTGTGTTTTTCTTTTAAAAATGTATTATGAAGCTTATAATATTAAGATCTTGCTTAACACAAACATCTTAGAATCCTTGCTTGCTGTTTCCACACAGTCAAAGGCCTTTTGGCTTATGTGAAGATAGCAACAGCATTTAGACTTATATACCATCCCATAGAACTTTGCAGCACTCTCTGGGTGATTTATAATGTAGAAGATTATTTGCATAAGGCCCCCAACAATCTGGGTCATCATTTTACTGACCCAGTCAACCTTGAGCCCTGTCAGGATCAAACTCCAGGCTGCGGGCAGAGTTCGCCTGCAATATTGCTATCTCATTACTGTGCCACCTGAGTTCATGATGAATGGCTTCAGTGCTTTTATGCAAATACAGTTAAGACAATGCTAAAAGCGGTCAATAAATTGGAATATGATCTGGTTATCTGAGGAATTGTTTTTCTCCCATAGTTGTACCAACCCAGCATGCCCTGGGTCCCATCCTTGAAGTACCATTATTGATGGGTCACCAGAGAGTATGCCTTCCCTGTTGTGGCACCTACCTTCTGGAATGGTCTATCCCCCATCCCCAGAGCTCTGCCTTGCCCTGACCTGGCTGCCCTTTAGGAAACCCTTTTCTCTGTTCTTGGGATTACTATTTTCTGTAGTTGTCTGGCATGATCAGACCTGGGTTTTTGTTTTTGTTTTTTTTGGATCTGATTAGTTTTATCACATCATGCAATTTTATTAGGGATTTTTAATTGATTGTTTTTATTGTAAGCCATCTAGAGCAGGGGTGTCAAACTCAATTTCACTGAGGGCCGCATCAGCATTGCGGTTGCCCTTGGGGGGCTGGGTGGGTGTGACCAGGGTGGGTGCGGCCTACTGGGTGGGCATGGATGGAGTGGGTATGGCCTACTGGGTGGGTATGGCCAGCTCTACATCGTTCGCCCCACTGCCTGCCGAAACCCCTCTCCCAGAGCCCATCATGCCAGATATGTGAAGTAGGCGAGGGCCATTTGCTGGCCACTTCCAGGCAATGGTGCATTTCTTCATTCCTCACAAAGGGTGACACCTCCCCAGCATGCACCCAGAGGGTGGGGCCGACGCGGCAGGGGCTGGTTCCTCGCTGTGTCCAGATGGCCTTGTGGACCTAAGACTGAATGCGTTTCAGCATAGATGGCCATCACAAAATTGTACATTGGCTCCCGGCTGGCCTGGGCCAGGGCCAAGGCAGAGGGGGCCGTTCCCTCACTGTTTCCAGAATGGCTTCGTGGGCCACATGAAATTACTTCGCGGGCCGCATCCGGCCCCCAGGCCTTGTGTTTGACATGTCTGATCTAGAGTAAGCCCCTATATTTTGTGGTACCATACCTTTGACAGATAAATGAATAAATCGCCACTGAATGCACAGAGCAGCAGATTCTCTCAAAAGGGTTGTTTGCATCAATTTGTAAGGCAAGGAAGAATGACGATCCTAATTAAGAAGGACGTGCAAGGGGCTCATACAACATTTTGGATGAAATCAAAGTGGCTTTTGAATAACTGAACTGGTAGATATGATTCGACATTTCAGTGTTTCAGCTGCAGTGGATTTAGTGCCAAGCCAGGCTTTGGATTGTTAATGTTCTCAGAACAGATTGGCAGCAGATGCAGCATTAAAGTTGTCAAGGGATTACCAAAATGTGCAATTTAAAAACTAATCTCTTGCTCAAATCTGTTTAATACAGGTTTCCCAAGGACTTGTCTGCAAATTTGGTATGGGAAACGCCACTTGGCCCAGCCCTATCAATATGGTTCATTTATCTAGAAACGGGGAAATGTTTTGCCCTTTACCTCAACTAAAACATTGGTATGCTTACCTGTTGTGTAGCCTCCCATAATTTCTGCTGGAGCCATTCCAATTTAAGTTGCACCCCCACCGCTACGGGGAAAACAGAAGCAAAAAAAAAAAAAGGAAGATTAGAGAAAAAAAACCAAGATGTATTATAGGGGCAAAACTGACGTTTTCCTCAGAGATACTGGAGGAAGTCACACCTCTAATAAGTGTAAATGACAGGTAAATGCTGAGTCAGATCAGAAAGTGAGAGTCAGGGGTTTAACGAGGGGAAAGGAACCGGATCTATCAGCCGGTGTACTGAAATCCTGACACCTAACTCCCACTGAACACTATCAAGATAAAACATCCTGACAAAATACTTTCCCCTTTAATTGATGTATAGACAATTATATAAGCCATGTCTTGCAGTTACAATTCATTAAAGGGACACGGTCAGCCTCTTACTCTAAAGATGGAAGATAGCTGTTAACTTAGCTGAAAAGTATACATTTCTGTCCTACTTTCATTAAATCTACAAGATTATTTTTTTTAATTAATTAATTAATTAATTAATTAGTCAATTTAGTTGATTGATTCAGGCATACTCTTGTTTTGGGTACTAAACTATTGCTTACATGCAGCATATTCTAGCTGGCTTTGCTGTTAAAAATCTATAGAGTAGCTTTTATTCCATCAATAAAAACAAGACATTATGCCTTAGCTTGCATAATAAGGCATGACTGGGGTGGCCACGGAGGGGAAAAAAAATTGCATGATTGAAGCCCTACCCATTTTTATGGACATTGCACATAACAAATGGATGCGGTTCTGGCTGCATGGTTAGCCTGGACTTATTTTGGATCGGCAGCAAAACATCTCAAGCCAACAAGAAAATAAGTCCTGACGCTATGACTCAACTTACAGACAATTCTACCTGGGTGATTGAGAATCTTCATCGGCTAAAAGAAATGAAGTTAAGCAGTAATTCTGGCAATCATTGGCAGAAATAGAAACAATTTAAGGAGAGGAAAAGTCAAGTATTTCTGTCAGCAGGACAAATGGAATTGCTTTATTACATATTTGCTGCCCAGTCGAGGTTAGGTTTTAAGGGGAGACTTTTACAATTCATTCATTTTAATGGCACACTATTCTCAAAGTGACAGTGAAGGGGGAAAGGGCACTGGACTGGCTTTGTTGCATCAGATTATGTAGTTTGTCTAGTATAAATATATTGATATGACTTCAGGTTTGTAATGTTTTCCAGAGGAGGGATTAATCTGAAATGTCTTAAATAAATAAATGCCTGAAATGTCGTTGTCTTCTTTCTTTCTTTCTTTCTTTCTTTCTTTCTTTCTTTCTTTCTTTCTTTCTTTCTTTCTTTCTTTCTTTCCTTTCTTTCTTCTTCTTCTTCTTCTTCTTCTTCTTCTTCTTCTTCTTCTTCTTCTTCTTCTTCTTCTTCTTCTTCTCCTCCT
>NW_015396788.1:6574-7886 GCF_001527695.2 Protobothrops mucrosquamatus
CCAGTCTCTTCTTAAACACCTCCAGTGCTGGAACACTCACAATTTTGGAGGCAAATCGTCCCATTGATTAATTGATCTAACTGTTGGAAATTAAGGTGGCAGAATAACTGCAAAAGTCTGATAAGCCATCCACATTTTCTAATAATATACAGTTTCAGCTCTCCAGGGTCATATTATTATTATTATTATTATTATTATTTTAAAAAATCTGAGTCCATTTAGGGCAGTGGTTCTCAACCTGTGGGTCGGGACTCCATTTGGGGTCGATCGACCATTTCACGGGGGTCGCCAAGCAAGGCTGTCCGCCATTTTTTTTGTCCATTTTTTTTGTCCGCCATTTTTTTCCCCCTTTTCCGGCAGGTGCCTTACCTCCCTTGGGCTGGGCCAGCTGGTGGTCGGCCTGCTCCGTCTCTGCCGCTTGCCAGCTACGCCTTGGCCGGCGCAGGGGGCGGAACCACGCAGGCGCGGCGGTCCCGGGCAGGGAAAGTCCTCGACTTACGACCGGTTGGGTAGTCCTCGACTTACGACCAGTTTAGTCCTCGACTTACGACCGGTTTAGTCCTCGACTTATGACCGGTTGGGGTCGCGGCATTAAAAAGGTTGAGAACCACTGATTTAGGGTAACACCTAAAAGGAGGAATGAAATTTACCCTAAAGCTTATTGCTGGGGGTTACCTTAAAGAACCCGCCATGGCTGGCCTCCTGCTCATCACTTTCATTCAGAAGCTGCTCTGCTGAATTTACCCCCAAAAATGTAACCGTCTTTCCACACACCTTTCCACTTGCTCTTCTCCCTTTCTGGCCTCTCTAGCCAGGGCCTGGAGTGGAGGCCTCATATGACTCTCGGTTGGACCCCTGTGACCCCAAACTGGCTGGCAAACAGGGTCACCCCCTCACTTTTCCCCAGGGGTGACATTGGTGTTGATTGGCTGGTTGTTCACTGTGCAGAAGTCAAAGGCTTTCTGTTCATTTCCTCTCCAGACCCTCCCGGCTTTCCCCCCCCCCAAGTCAAGCAGGGAAAAGAGCAAAGCGGGAAAAAAAAAAGAGCTCTCGGTTCTCCGGGTAGACCTGCTGCTGCCGGCAGAGGCTTAGCGCCCAAAGGCCTCGGCAGGAAGGAAGGAAGGAAGGAAGGAAGAAAGGAAGGAAGGAAGGAAGAAAGGAAGGAAGGAAGGAAGGAAGGAAGGAAGGACTTCCACCCACAGGAAAGCACCTGCTGCAGCGGGGTGGGGGGGGGAGGGAGAGGGAGAGAACGGGGCCCCTCGGAGCCCTGGACCGCGGCCTGGACTTCGAGACTGGGGGGGGGGGGGGGGGG
>NW_015396789.1:0-2226 GCF_001527695.2 Protobothrops mucrosquamatus
CCTCTCTTTGGGCACGGGTGCCGTTCACCCAGCCCCGCCTCCCCTCGTGGCCCCCTCACCAGCAGCCCCCCTGCAGGAGAGTCGCCCCCAGGTGGGGCCTGCACAGAGCAGCATAGCCAAGGACATGGCAGCTGGACAGCAGGGACAAGACAACGCTCTCGCATCCCATTGTGCACAGATAATGCTGCGGGGCGCAGGCGGAGGATGTGGCACTACAGGGACACCTGGGTGATCTGCTATGGTGAGCGGTGGAGGTGTACGTGTCCCTGTGGGCAGGCGGAGTGGGAACGGGAGTGGGGCGGGGCAGGGGCAGAGCGGGGGCGGGTGAGGGGAGGAGCAGTTTTTGGGCACTAGGTGTCTAAAAGGTTCGCCATCACTGCTCTAGTGGGTAAGGCACGAAACTAGAAACCAGATTGTTTATTGCAGAGATTGTATATTACAATGACTCCTAAGCCATGAAAAGCAGCTGAGTGACTTTGGGTCAATCACTCTCACTCAACCCATAATGTCAGGATCTGACAAGCTGGTCAGTCAATTCCAGTCACAACCAAATGGATCAACATTCAGTTGATCCCCCCCCCAAAAAAAGCAGATCCCACACTTTTAGGAAAAACTCTAGGAAGATATGACTCCAATTATGATCACTAAAATGAATAAATCTTCTTTCTAAAAAAACATTGAAAATGTAATGAGTGAGAATTGTGGCAATTCTGTAACGCTCAACAATACTGGAAAATCATTCCCTGCTGTTTAGATTTGTTGTTCATCTACTCTTATTTCTGTATCTGTATTTGATTCCTTTTTTTTATGCTACTTTTTTCTTGTATTTTGAAAAATACTGAAAAAAATTATTAAGGACAATGTTTGAACCCTGTTTAATTGTTTGTATTAGATTAAAGTCTAAAAGGTTTCAAGTTATAATATGGTGGACCCAAGTCTCACCTTCATGTCTTTGACTCACTGCCATTGTCAAAATGCTACCAGAAGATCCCAGTTGTATTAATAGCTATTTGGTAACAGGATATATAGAAATGAGAATATATAGAAATGAAAGAAAATTGTAGTTAATAGGAAGCAAAGAATACCTGGAAATTCAGAGTGTGGGGATTTGCTTTGTGTATGGACTGAAAGAATCAGAAACACGATTGGGCCTGTGCAATCCAGCACCCTTCTCCATTCTCAGCAGTTCTCAGTTTGCCTGCCAGGACCATATTATATGAATCTGCCAAGTTCATATTACTTATCATCAAACTACCAAATGTTGTTCACAACAGTACCTTAAAGTAACTTTTACCATTCTTAAACAGATTGGGGAAAATGGATTTGCTTTTGTTTTATTTCCCCAAAGGAGAAGAAAATGTTGAAATTCTCAACATTAGATTCTTGTACTAACAAGCTGGGTTCAGCAAGTTTTATGAACCTTCTGTTTTTCACATTACAATAATTTTCTTCCTGGACTTTAGTTTCTCTAGTTTCCCACATTTCAAATTAATTCATTTTGAGGGGATTCCTCTAGTGCATCTTTTGCAGAGAGACGCAAAGAGGTGTAGCAGAAAAATAAATAACAGGACCATCTGTCAACTCAGAGCAACAAAATAAATTCAAGAATGCCATCAAAGATAAAGATGAAAGCATCTCAAATGAGGTTGAGGTTGCAAAGTTTCTTTCATCGGAGAAGAAAAATTTCAGCAGACAGAAAGAACGAGTTCAGTATAGGTAAACTCTAAAGCAACTAATTCCTTAGATGCAAGCTATTACATTCACTCGCTATAACATAAGGATATTTTAAATATATGGTTATTTTAAAAGTGTTTACATTTTCTTCTGAAACTAAGAAGGGGATTTCGTAAAGCGTTATACTATCTTGAAAATAATAATCTGGCCAATGAATCCTAACAAATACTTAATGAAGATCCAGTTTTTACTCTCTCCTGGGTTGCATTTTTTTATCACGAGAACAGTAAATTTATTACTTAAAACTTCAGTACTAAATTAAGATACTTGGAATCATTTACCAATAAATGTAGTGGGCTGGATTTTTTCTGAATGAACATATAGAGGATTAAGCTGATAGCTAGGTAGCTATTTCTCTTACTGTTCACACTCAGTTGTCGTTTTTGTTCTAAATAAAAGTTGAAGATGTTTTAGTGAACCATCTGTTGATAAAAGTTCTTTGTGAATGTAAAGCTATTCAATGAAGATGAATGGAAATAGGCTCAGGACTGA
>NW_015396789.1:5675-7885 GCF_001527695.2 Protobothrops mucrosquamatus
AACTTTAAGTTGCAGCAGTGGCGGCGGCTTCTAGCTTCGCCGAAGCGAAGGCGTCCTGGATCGCGGAGAATCCTCGGGGCTCCGGAGGAGTTCTCACCTACATCGTCCATATAGGACGACTCGGGAACTCAACTCCTACCCCGGGCAGCTCACCTATCCCCTTATGCCCAGGGGAAAGGTATCAAGCCGTTTGACAGCTAATGCTAGCTGTCAAACCGGCTTTTACGCGAAACAGGCGGGAGGCAGCAAACAGCTGCGACCGACGAAGACGCCTGCCACCGGAAGTCCCACTTTCCTGATTCTTGTCCTTGCCCATGGGAACATGTTTGATCTGAGATAGGACATTTCCAGACCAGCCACAAAGGCAGCCCATTGCTATAGTTATGCTTGCATTGGCACTGCAAGAAATGTTAGGTCTGTTTCACTCACATGATTTGGTCTTGTCCAGCCATAGTTTCCTTTTGATTTCAAGCATATGTAAATAAAGTTCTGCTTGAAAATATAGTACTTAAAGTTGAAAATGTAATTTTGAGTTATATTCCTAAAAAAAAGGAATTTTCAATTTTATAAAAAGCTGGCTTTATCAAGCCTGTGACTCGGAAAAAGGAATAATTTCCCAAAGATGAAAAGAAATATAATTTACCTGATGTTAAAGAATGGATTAAAGTTATGTGTTTATTATCAAGTTTAGAAATGTCTTTAACTTTTAAAAATGAGAAAATGGAGCAATACATTTCTATATTGACTATAATAAATTAATTAATGTGTTGAATTAATATTATGCTGTTAATATAAACATAGCATCATCAATCTCAAATCATCAAATGATTCGAAGTGCAAATTATACAACAAATTAGAACAAAGAGATCATATACTAATGTGTACATGAATTTGCACAAACTGAGTATAAACAACGTTACACAGTTGCCAAAATGATTTACTGGAATATCTGTAAAAATTATCATGTGGGAACATATAATTGAAAAAATAGTCAAAATGAGCATATTATTATTGTGGGATTTCCAAATACAAACTTATAAAGTCTTGGTGCATAACACACCAGGTTTAACGGAAAAGAAGAAAGTGTGGTTAATTGATGTGTCACTACTAGGAGAGTAGAATCGGAAAAGATCACAAAGTCTTGAAAATTGAAATTGAAAGATTGTAGCATAAACTAGCCAGTGTTTATTGGAACAGTGGATGCCATACAAGAAAACGTTGGATGACAAAATTTCCATCTGTCATTTACAAAAGACCACACTGCTTGGATACACATATATTCTACATCAATATACTACTACATGCTAGGTTCTAAGATTTCAATAAGCATGGAGGTCAACATGATCTAATGGCAGCTCTGATTATGATCTAATGGCAGCTCTGATTTCACGTTGTTGTATATATCATAATTGATCTCTTGGAATTCACGACTTGCTAAGAAAATGCATCAAACTTTAGTAATAGAAGAGTCCATTGTAATAATCAAATAACCTCATGATTATTGAATAATTGATTCATTAAAATATGCATCATGATCATAGTAGTTATAAGTTCCACTAAGAAACAACTGTAGTAGGCCTCCTGAGGCCACTTTCCACAAATGATAAAGAATGAAATGAGTTATTCAACACATGATTCTATAGCAATTTAAAACAATTCTCATTAAAGTTAATAAAAACCAAATATCAGACTTTTGTTTATGACTTCTGTCTATATTCTCTAAGAATATTTCCAATTACCATAATCATACATTTCTGAATAATTCTTAGGATTTAATGAAAAGCATATGTCTGGGAAAGTCAAATGAACTTTTCTAAATGTTGAAGCCTTGACAATGTAATTATTCACCTGAAACTACAGTGTCCAATATGTCTTATTCCCAGGCATAGGGCTTATACTTGATTTACAGCAGTATAGCTTGATTAAAATAGGAGTGTAATCCTGCTCTGTTTATGATATAGTGCAGTCAAAAATGGCATTAAATATGGAAGGGCCCCCTAAAGTTTATTTATTTATTTTTATTTTATTTTTCATAATTTATATGCCGCCCTTCTCCCCACGGGACTCAGGGCGGCTCACAGCATATTAAAATAACACAATACAAACAACACACACAACATTTCCCCTATAAAAGCCAATTAAAACCAAATATTTGTAGCTGTGACATTATTAAAATCATTAAAAATTATCCCTATTTAAAATTCACCCTA
>NW_015396789.1:17248-18326 GCF_001527695.2 Protobothrops mucrosquamatus
CATGATGTTAAACAATGACAAATCTGTGCACTTCTCTGAATTCATGGTTTTGTTTTCTGTCCTGGTATTTCAAAATGGAAATAATAACTCTATTTTTACTCTCATTTTCAAAATAATTATGCATTGCATTGTTGATGAAGTAATGTAAAAGGCATATAATTTGTTTTAGAACCTAATGTCCTTCTGCCTTAATGCTTAGACATTAGAATCAATGCAGTAGAATAATAAATCATGAGGTTTAAAGTAAAATGCATGTGAGAGATAGAAAGGCAGAGAGAGAGAGAGAAACTGACAAAATAACAGTGACTTAAACCATTTAGGACAGTCACAGCATCCCCCATGGTGATGGGATTAAAATTTGGACGTGTGGCAACCAACATGTCATTTGCAATCTTCCCAGCTGGCTTCTGACCAGCAAAGTCAATGGGGGAAGTTGGAGGAGTTGTATAACTGCATAATTCACTTAACTGCAGTGATTCATTTAACAACTGTGGCAAAAAAAAAACTTTGTAAAATTGGATGCAACTCATTTAAAAATGACCTAGCTTAGCAATGAAAATTCTGGCCCAAATTATGATCATAACTCAAGGACCACATGTATAATTCTTCCTTTCTATTGCTTCTGTTTTTGTTTTTAACAAGTTCAATCCTATATGCCAATCATAAGGTGCAAAGCTATTAAACCTATTAAATCATTTTTGTCTCAAAAACAAGTTAGTTACCACCTTTAAAGCGCTTCATGGCATAGGACCCGGTTATCTCCGAGACCGCCTTCTGCCACAGATTCCCTCCCTCAGACCGGTACGCTCCCACAGAGTGGGCCTCCTCAGGGTGCCGTCGGCCAAGCAATGTCGGCTGGCGACCCCCAGGGGGAGGGCGTTCTCTGTGGGTGCCCCTACCCTCTGGAACGAACTACCCCCCGAGATCCGGATGATTCCGGATCTCCTTGCTTTCCGTCGCGCCCTCAAGACATGGCTCTTCCAGCAAGCGGACCTGACCTAGGGAGGATTTTATATGGGGTTTATTTTTTAGCAATTTGACAGAGACACAACTTTAAAATTTGATTTAATTCGGTTTT
>NW_015396790.1:0-4902 GCF_001527695.2 Protobothrops mucrosquamatus
GCAGGGGTCCCATTGTCGTAGGGCAAGACAAGGTGAGGCAGGGACCGGGGTGGCTGCTGCCTGACACCATCGCCCCCCCGCACAAAGCGAGCGCATGGGGGCCATATATGTCCATTAGCAGCCACAGACTGCCGGCCCCTCGGTTTCTGCGCGACGTGGCTGTTTGCCGCCGGCCGTGGCCATTTGCCGCTTCGCACGTCGCACCCAATGCCGCTGCCATGAGGCTGCAGAATAAGCCGGGCGGAGGTAAGGAACGCGTCTGAGCGGAAAGCGGCCTCTGCTCTTTTTTTATTCCAAAAATAAATCACTACCCACTTCCCTTTTTTCTTCTTCTTCAGAAAAAGTTTTTCTTCTTCAAAGAAACCAGTTTCACCATCAGGGTTGCGTTCACACATACCTAAGTCTTTAACAGGCAAACCATGTTAGCGTTATGCCTGAACCTGTGTTCTGTAAGCACTTTGCAAGCCAAGTTCCCTTGCCCCTTAAACACTCACTCTAAACAAAAAAAGTGCAGCTTTATTGATTTTAGATTAAAGCTGCATTTACTTTTTCAATATTTTATAATATTCTTTTATTGGATTGCAAGTGGCCCAGAGCTGCAGAACAGCAAGATGGGTGGCATATACATTTCATAAATGCATATAATAAATAAACTTTTCCAGCCTCGTTCACTGGAAAAGGAAGACTCGGGAGGCTGCTGTGAACTGTGGTTTGCTACCCTGTACCACTGTGCAGAGAAAGAGTGCAGAGAAGAACAACAAAGATGATGAGGGGACTGGAGGCTAAAACATATGAAGAATGGTTGCAGGAACTGGGCATGGCTAGTCTAGCGAAGAGAAGGACCAGGGGAGACATGCTAGCAGTGTTCCAATATTTGAGGGGGCAGGTAAGGAAAGAAATCCTTGCTCCCCCCAGAAATTGCCTTTCTTTCCTTACCTGACTTCCAGCCCCGTGCCGTTTCTCCTTCGCAATCTGCCGCCGCCGCCGTGTGCAAGGAAACAAAGGTTTTTTTGGGGGGGGAAAGGGTCAATCAATCAATTCCAACTTCGCAATCTTTCAGGAGAAGTTGGAATTGATTGATTGATTGACCTTTTTCCCCCTGGTGATTCTTCCAAGCCGAGTCCTTTATTGCTCCCCTCCTACAGACAGAATCTTGCCAGATTGAGGACTCTGCTACCCGCATCTACCATATACAGTTACTCCTCGGCTTAACGACCCTAACCGAGCCCAAAATTTATGTTGCTAAGTAAGAAGTGTGTTAAGTGACTTTTGCCCCTTTTCGCAACTTTTCTCGCCACAGCCGTTCAGTGAATCACTGCAGTTCTTAAGGTCGTTAAGCGAATCTGGTTTCCCCGTTGATTTTGCTGATTAGAAGTTAACCCAAAAATGATCCCGTGGCCCCAGGACGCTGCCACCCTCATAAATGTGAGTCAGCTGTCAAGCATCTGAATGGAAATTACGTGACCGTGAGGATGATGCAAAGGTCGTTAAGTGTGAAAAATGGTCCTAAGTTACTTTTTTCAGTGCCGTTGTCACTTCGAACGGTCACTAAATGAACTGTTGTAAGACCAGGACTACCTGTTCTAGGAGCTATCAAGGAGAGCTCTCTTCACCCTTTCTCTCACAATATCTGGGCTGAGTTGCCTCTTACTATGCACCCCTCTCCCTCCTGGGGATCGTCCGCCTCACTACACTCTTACCACATTCTACATTTACTGTATACAAGTTTTTCCTAATTGATATTGCTAAATGCAGGCTTCTACTACCTGGCCCCAAGCAGTCTGAGTTTTTAAGCATTTTTATTTGATTTTTACCCTTAACGTTTACCCTTTGTTTATAAATAACTCCCAGCTCTATTCTGATTCATTTTTCTTGTCATGCACTAATCCCCTGGGTCCAGAAAAAAAACAGGTATCTGAGTTCAGGGGTACTAATAGGTTGCAACAAGATGTTCTTATGTGCTGTGAGTGTCCCCACACTCCCTCCAAGGGACATTGTTCTCTTTCAGAGCCACCAAAAGCACCCCAGATTCCTCCTGCCCACCATTCTTAAAGCAGTCACATTTTTTCCCGGGAACAGACAGCTGCTGCTGCCGCACAAATGTCCACTTCGTTCTCGGTGAAGACGCCCTTGGTTCAACAAATTGCAGGCATGCGCCACATGCAGGCATGCGTCCAGCCTACCCATTCGGCTTCATGTCTGAAGTGCTGCACATCCCTAGTCAATATACTGAATTATCAGATCCAGAGTTTTCTCTCCCCCCCCCCAACTCACTTCTCTTTGGACTGTAGGCCCTGGAGCAGAGGTCCCCAACCTTTTGAGCACCAGGGACCAGCTGCTTGCATCCCGCGGATGGGAATTTGCTTGTTTGCGTGGACTGGTTTTTGGCATGCTGTGGCCCGGTGCTGGTCCACGGACTGGGGGTTGGGGACCCTTGCCCTGGAGCATCATTCAAAGACAAGACAGTCCTCTGCCCACAAAGGCAGTGGCCACAAAGTTAGGAAACTGCCTTGAACGTAATCAGAGCTCTGGTTGATTCAGCTGAATGATTGGCAGAGCCCCCTGGACACTTGGAATCCTGCATCCAGTTTTGGTCACCACGATGTAAAAAAGATGCTGAGACTCTAGAAAGAGTGCAGAGAAGAGCAACAAAGATGATTAGGGGACCGGAGGCTAAAACATATAAGGAACAGTTGCTGGAATTGGGTATGTCTAGTTTAACGAAGAGAAGGACGAGGGGGGACATGATAGCAGTGTTCCAGTATCTCAGGGGCTGCCCCAAAGAAGAGGGAGTCAAGCTATTCTCCAAGGCGCCTGAAGGCAGGACAAGAAGCAACGGATGGAAACTAAGCAAGGAGAGAAGCAACCTGGAACTAAGGAGAAACTTCCTGACAGAACAATTAACCAGTGGAACAACCTGCCCCCAGAAGCGGTGAATGCTCCAACGCTGGAAGTTTTTAAGAAGAGACTGGACAGCCATTTGTCCGAAATGGTATAGGGTTTCCTGCCTGAGCAGGGGGTTGGACTAGATGACCTCCAAGGTCCCTTCCAACTTTATTATTATTATTATTATTATTATTATTATTATTATTATTATTATTATTATTATTATTATTATTATTATTTTCGTAGCTGTTCCTATGGCGTCCTTGGTGCTCTTTGAGCTTGGTGGTTTTCTTGCAGACATTTCATTACCAAACTAGGAAACATCATCAGTGCTAGAAGAGAGTGGGCTTTAGAGGGAGGAGGACGAGGACGAGGACGATGACGACGATGACTGTGGGGTCCTCGGTGCTCTTTGATCTTGGTGGTTTTCTTGCAGACATTTCATTACCAAACTAGGTAACATCATCAATTCTAGACTGAGATGTCTGCAAGAAAACCACCACCGTCAGAGAGCACCGAGGACCCCACAGTTCAACTCTGAGCTACAAAGATTCTCTTCTATTAGTTGCTAGGGCTGCTGTGGGACAGATGTGGCATCTTTGGCCGGCAAAGTAGGTCTTGCCCCAATTTTGAAACCAGGCACACAGACAGGACCATTCCCAACATGTTTAAGGCAGGTAACGTTGCTCTAACATGCTCATCATATTAAGAAAGAGGCTAAGATTTTTTGCAAGCTACAAGCCAGGATCCGGTAGGAGCATTTTGAAGTCTCTGTTGCTGCAGGTCACCTTTGAAAAGAAATTTCCAAGGAAGGGGGAACATTGCAAACATTTCTTCATATCGAGGAATCATTTTTTTTTTAGTCTGGTCATTAAAATGGTGAAAAGCTAAAGGAGAGCAGGAAGTCTTCCGGTGCCCCTTACTCCGAAAGGGAAGGTCCTTTAGTTCGGTAACTGGGGTGGAAGTTGAGGGTATCCAGGAAAGTGATGAAGTTGTCGGGACCGGTCACGTAGCTTTTTTCCATGACGGTGTTGATGCCATAGTTCCTGTACATGCCGAACTTGATGAGACGATCGGAGAAGGCATGAGGGCTGACATGGAAGCTGGTCTGCAAAGAGTTAAACAGAGCAGGGTAGTCATCAGAAAAGAAGCCATTCAAATCATCTGGAGCATCATGACAACCACGTCAGCCTCACAGTAGGTGGCAGTTCCCACAGGGTTAGCTGGAGCATCCATCCAGGTAGTAGGATCTTGTTTTCATAGGCTGATTAATCCCCAATTTGTGAGGGTGAGCCTAACCCAGGGGTAGGCAACCTTGGCTCTTTTATGACTCGTGGACTTCAACTCCCAGAATTCCTGAGCCAGCCGTGCTGAGGGGAAAGGGAGAGGTTTCCAAGCTGAGCCATGCTGGCTCTGGAATTCTGGGAATTGAAGTCCGTGAGTCATAAAAGAGCCGAGGTTGCCTACCCCTGGCCTAACCTAAAAGATCTGGATGGGGTATTGGAGGCTAGATAGATGCAAATCTCCCCTCAGCCACATGAGGCCTCTGGAGGACTTGGGCTGGCCACTGCCTCTCAGCCCAACATGCCCCACTGGAGATAAAATGGAGACCTCCATGGTGGAAGAAGACCTACCCTCTTGCAAATGCTTAGGAACAGAGGTCAAGGACTGAACAGGGATGGTAGTCTAGTCAGCCTAGTCCAGGGGTAGGCCACCTTGGCTCTTTTATGACTGGTGGACTTCAACTCCCAGAATTCCTGAGGCAGCCATGCTGAGGGGAAAGGGAGAGGTTTCCAAGCTGAGCCAGGCTGGCTCAGGAATTCTGGGAGTTGAAGTCCACGAGTCATAAAAGAGCCAAGGTTGCCTACCCCTGGCCTAGTCAATGGTGTGTCAGAGTTAATTCTTCACCACCTGGACCCTTCAAAACCTGTTGAGTTACAAACCCGACATTCTCGGCCAGCCTGTTTCCTGGAGCCCATTTTGATCCCAGAAACAATCCAAGGCACCTCAATGGAT
>NW_015396790.1:5601-13484 GCF_001527695.2 Protobothrops mucrosquamatus
CCAGCCATGCTGAGGGGAAAGGGAGAGGTTTCCAAGCTGAGCCAGGCTGGCTCAGGAATTCTGGGAGTTGAAGTCCACGAGTCATAAAAGAGCCGAGGTTGCCTACCCCTGACCTAACCAATCCTCCCCCCCCTTCGCTCACGGCCAGGAGCCCGTCCTTTGGCCCATCAGGTCGGCAACTTTGCGCCCATTTGGGCCAAACCGGACCAAGACGCCCCTCCCTCCCTCCCTCCTTCCCGCCACGGAGGAGACGCGTGTCAGACCCTCCCCCGACCTTGCGAGCTGCGGGCTCCGGCCCTTCCGCTCACCTGTAACCTCGAAACCATCCCGGGTGGTTGAACCGGGCAGGTAAGTCCTGGCTCACCCGGTATTGATCGCTGGTTCTCTGGGCTGAGCTGCCTTCCTCCGCGCTGCGCAAGGCGGCAACGGCGGCTTCGGGATCCGGCTCCTCGGCCATGAGAAGGGCTAGGCGGGCGGGCGGGGGTCGCTCAGGGAAAAAGCCCCTCCGTCCGAGGGAAGAGAAGAGCCTGGCGGAGGACCCGCCCGGTACCCAAGCGCCGGCTTTGGCGTGGAAACCAAGCTCAGGTTGCTAGGAAACGCAGCCCAGGTTGCTAGGAAACCAAGCCCAGGTTGCTAGGAAACCCAGCCCAGGTTGCTAGGAAAACGCGCGGGGCATCCCGGCGCATTTAAAGCAAGAGCAGCTTGCCTGCAACAGTCCGGAGTGGCGACCCTTGATGGGGAGAGGGGGGGAGGCAAAGGACGTTGAGCCCCCCACCCACAAACAAACTGCCATCTGTCAGAAATGGCGTAGGGCAGGGGTCTTCCAACTTGGCCCTTTTATGACTCGTGGACTTCAGCTCCCAGAATTCCTCAGCCAGGCACGCGTGCCTGGCTGAGGAATTCTGGGAGTTGAAGTCCACCAGTCATAAAAGGGCCAAGTTTGAAGCCCCCTGGTGTAGGGTCTCCTGCTTGGGTGCGCAGGGGAGGAGGGGTGTTGGACTAGATGACCTACAAGGTCCCTTCCAGCTTTCTTTGAGGAGCAGGAAGCCAATCCATCACAGGAGACCCCCCAAAGTGAGAAGGGTCCTTAGGAAACCATCAGCAAAACTGACCCCTTTTCCCCAGCATCCCAGGACAGCCTAGTACAGGGGTAGGCAACCTCGGCTCTTTTATGACTGGTGGACTTCAACTCCCAGAATTCCTGAGCCAGCATGGGGAAAACTTTGGCCCCTTCCTGACTGGTGGACTTCAACTCCCAGAATTCCTGAGCCAGCATGGCTCAACATGGAAACCTCTCCCTTTTCCCTCTGCGTGGATGGCTCGGGAATTCTGGGAGTTGAAGTCCACGAGTCATAAAAGAGCCAAGGTTGCCTACCCCTGGCCCAGTAGTTTCCAGAACTGGGTCCCTCCTCTTCCCTCCTGGCTCCTCTTCTTTGCACAACCCAAAGCCCAGACGTCTTATCCCCCCCCTCGCCCTCCCCTCCTCAAGACTTCCAAAGGTCTTGGTGCTCTCTGAGCTGGGCTCTTTTCTTGCAGCTCCAAAGGTGCTTTTTTAAGGAGGCAATTGGACTTTTTTTCTTTTTTCTTTGAAGACGTTTCGCTTCTCCTCCAAGAAGCTTCCTCAGCTCTGACTGGAGGGGGGGGAATGGAAAAGAAAAAGAAAAAAAGAAATCCCGTTGCCTCCTGAAAAAGCACCTTTGGGACAACCACGACCTGGATGAGGGAAGATCCCCATCCAGGGATAGGCAACCTCGGCTCTTTTATGACTCGTGGACTTCAACTCCCAGAATTCCTGAGCCAGCATGGCTCAGCTTGGAAACCTCTCCCTTTCCCCTCAGCATGGCTGGCTCAGGAATTCTGGGAGTTGAAGTCCACGAGTCATAAAAGAGCCAAGGTTGCCTACCTCTGGTCTAGACTCTAGGCCACTTTATGACTCGTGGACTTCAACTCCCAGAATTCCTGAGCCAGCATGGCTCAGCTTGGAAACCTCTCCCTTTCCCCTCAGCGTGGCTGGCTCAGGAATTCTGGGAGTTGAAGTCCACGAGTCATAAAAGAGCCAAGGTTGCCTACCTCTGGCCTAGGCCTAGGCCGCTTCATGACTGGTGGACTTCAACTCCCAGAATTCCTGAGCCAGCACGGCTCAGCTTGGGCTGGCTCAGGAATTCTGGGAATTGAAGTCCACAAGTCATAAAAGGGCCAAGCTTGAAGACCACTGTTCTATTCCATGTCTCTACTGCATATCAAAATAGAAGAAGAACCAGCAGATGGTTTATCAAGATAAGTCCTATTTTCTTGAGCAGTTGTGGTGGGCCAGCTTTAGTAAAGGTTTACCAGATTTATGTGTTATTGCTAATAATTCCCTCAGATCATCTAGCCCAGGGGTAGGCAACCTCGGCTCTTTTATGACTCGTGGACTTCAACTCCCAGAATTCCTGAGCCAGCACGGCTCAGCTTGGAAACCTCTCCCTTTCTCCTCAGCATGGCTGGCTCAGGAATTCTGGGAGTTGAAGTCCACGAGTCATAAAAGAGCCAAGGTTGCCTACCTCTGGCCTAGGCCTAGGCCACTTTATGACTCGTGGACTTCAACTCCCAGAATTCCTGAGCCAGCATGGCTCAGCTTGGAAACCTCCCCCTTTCCCCTTAGCAGGGCTGGCTCAGGAATGCTGGGAGTTGAAGTCCAAGGTGGCCTACCCCTGCCATAGACATTATTCCTGCAGCGGACGCTGGGCGGAGCCATTCGGGGGGCGGAGCCACCGCGGCTCGCCCCGACGCGAAGGAGAACGAGCTGCGCATGCGCCCGCAGCCGACATGGCGGCCTCCAGGCTCTTATGGCGGACAGGTGGCCGGGGAAGCGGGCGGCGTTCGGGCGGGGGGATGGCCGAGGGGTCGCGCGGGAACGGGGCTGCGGCCGTTGGCCCGGGGAGGAGGGGGGGCTTCGGCGCCCGGCGGGCTGGGGGTCTGTAGGCCCGGGCGAGTCGGGGCGCGTCTTGCACAACCCCGACGTGATGGGGGGGTCTCTGCCGGGCCCCGCGCCCCCGTCTCCGCCGCTTTGGGCTGGCTTCCTTTGCGCCAGCAGGTAGTCCTCAACGTACGGCCACAACTTAGCCCAAACCCTCTGCCGTTGAGTGAGACATTGGCGATGTTTGGTCCCGTTTTACGACCTTTCTCGCCACGGACGTTAAGCGAAACACTGCAGTTGTTAACGTTAGTAACGCAAGTCGTTAAGTGAAGCTGGCTTCCCCCTGGGTCGCAGAAGGGGGATCACGTGAACCTGGGACACTGCAACCGTCATAAGTATGAGTCAGTTGCCAAGTGTCTGAATTTTGATCCCCCGGCCGTGGGGATGCTGCCGTGGTCGTAAGTGTGAGAAATACCGCCACGTCAGCATTTTCCGTTGATGTTGCAACCTTGAACCATCACTAAGTAAGCTGTTGTACGTCTAGGACAGGGGTAGGCAACCTTGGCTCTTTTATGACTCGTGGACTTCAACTCCCAGAATTCCTGAGCCAGCCATGCTGAGGGGAAAGGGAGAGGTTTCCATGCTGAGCCATGCTGGCTCAGGAATTCTGGGAGTTGAAGTCCACGAGTCATAAAAGAGCCAAGGTTGCCTACCCCTGGTCTAGGACTATTTGCCCAGCCTGCCTTTCCTGCCCCCCTGCCCGCTTTGAGATGCTGGACTCCAACTCCCAGAATCCTCCGGCCAGCCTGAAGTTCAGCATCTTAAAGGGGGAGACACGGGGAGGGGGCTGCGGTATGGCAAACTTCAAGAATCCCTACGATTGTGGGGTTCACAAAAACTGTGGTACCTGCCCCCCCATTCCTGTGATTGACATAAGACAAGCTGGACCCCAGAGCCATCTCCTGCTTTTCTTCGCCCCCTTCACTCCTCCCTCTCCCCCGCAGCAGCCCTTCGGCCCAGCAGGTGTGGGAAAGTCGTGAGGTCCACGTCCGGCCTCCTGAGGCACCACGGGACCCTCTCGGTGGCAGCAGTGAGCCGGCCAGAGGATGGTAAGTCTCTCCAGGGCTGGGGGCTCAAAACGTTGAGGAAAGCAAGGCGTGGGAGAAGGAAGCCAGTGTGGAACTGGTAGCTGCGTGTTTGCCTGTGGGGAAACTGAGGTCTGATTCTGGTGGCTGCTTCTCCTTGAAGCTGTGCTTGGTTTCTCTTGCAGATATCGAGGAGAGGCTCCTGCAGGAGCCGTTGAAGCATGCGGACTTTTTCAATCTGCAGGAGCTCTTTTCTGTGCAGGAGCTCTTTGACGCTCGAGTCCACTTCGGCCACAAGAAGAGCAGCCGCCACAGGTCAGTTCTTGCAAACCACGACAAAGCAAACTCCCTGGCTAGGTTCACACAAAGCGCTGGATTCTCAGCCTGGACTGCCAAAACATAGTTGCCATGTTTTGGTTAGGTCTAAAGCAGGGGTAGGCAACCTTGGCTCTTTTATGACTCGTGGACTTCAACTCCCAGAATTCCTGAGCCAGCCATGCTGAGGGGAAAGGGAGAGGTTTCCATGTTGAGCCATGCTGGCTCAGGAATTCTGGGAGCTGAAGTCCACGAGTCATAAAAGGGCCAAGGTTGCCTACCCCTGGTCTAAAGAAATAAACCCTGATGGGCTAACAGGCAGCATGCAGATTTTGTACCCTCATTCCCACAACCATGGTGCCACCCACTGTAGCCTGGGCTAGCACGTTGTTTGAATCCAGCCTTTGGGTCAGACCTTCAGAGCCAAGCATTGCTCACCCAGCTTTCTTGCTTTTCTAACTAGGATTGTCCTCAGATTTTCTTGAGATTCAGTTAGGATAGGGATAGGGATAAGGATAAGGATAAGGATAGAATAGAATAGAATAGAATAGAATAGAATAGAATAGAATAGAATAGAATAGTAGAATAGAATATCTTTATTGGCATTGTGTAATTCACAACAAAATTAAGTTGGTACTTTTGGCGTGTAAGCGATGGGTAGATATGTGTTTTACTTCCTTCCCACCCCACTCACTGATAAAATGCAGTTGGATATTTGGGGGGCTGAGATGTTAGTTATCTCTGTTAGATGTTAACAAGGTTCAGTCATTTTTTTGCAATTTTGTTGGCAAAAAAAAAGTCGCAAAGTGGGATCGTACGACCACAGGACGCTGCAACCCATCCTAAATGCAAGCCTGTGGCCAAATTCCCCAAATGAGACCATTGACCAAGGGTGGCTTGTAAGTAACTTTGATTCTGTTGTCACTTCAAAGGATCGTTAAGCCACCATTTTGTTCATCAGCTACCTGTAATGTATGTGTGGATGACCTTGGGGAAGGAGGGAAAAAGTCCACCGCTTTCTGGGTTATTCTTAGCCCAGTGGTGGCGAACCTATGGCACGCGTGCCACAGAAGGCACTCAGAGCCCTCTCTGGACACGCGTGCCCTGCCCCGGAGATGGCAACAGTCCCTCTTCAACCAGCCGCCTGCTAACTGGCCGAGGTCCCACATGGCCGGATGCATCCCGGCATGGCTGGTTTCCCTCCCCCCCCCCGTCCCATCCTTCCTGGCCTCGCATGCTCTCCTTCTCCCGGGGATGACCCACTGCATCACCTCCTCAGCTGTCGGCCGTCCGTCCAGCTTCTCTGAACTGCTGGCGGTGGGCTGGGGAGCCCCAGATTGCGCCGGTCGAGGGGCCGGCAGGCTGTGGCTGCTGACGGACACTGTCGGCCCCCATGCGCTCGCTGGCCTCTGTGTGTGGGGGCTGATGGTGTGTCAGAGAGCAGCCGCCCCGGCCCCTACCTCACCTTGCCTCACCTCGCAGGATGAGCCTCCTGCCCACCGCCCCACCTGCCAAAGACCCCCTGGATCTCCCCCAACCCTGCCCGGCCCCCACAGGTGTCCCTCCCCACGAGCAATATCAAGGTGACCACGCCCACCCAGTGGGCCACGCCCACCTGGCACCCAACAATAAATAAGTGGGTTTTGGGTGGCAGTTTGGGCACTCGGTCTCCAAAAGGTTCGCCACCGCTGTTCTTAGCTCTTCAAGGTAGGCTGGACTATAGGAAACCAAAGTCCCACGGATCAATATTACTTTTAGGTCAGACTGACCTGGCAAGTCTCCACGTGCGTCCCCCATCTTGCTTTTACCTTTGTGACAACGAGGGGGGTGTGTGTCTGGCTGAGAGGCTTTTACGGTTACGTTCGTATCCTAGACTTAAATTTCTGTTATCTGCCTTGGTAGCTATTCTTCCCCTTGTCCTTCAAGGCCCAGGCCCTCTTTCCACAACAGTTCATTTAGTGACCGTTCAGAGTTACAAGAGCAGTGAAAAAAGTGACTTAATGACGGTTTTGCACACTTACGACGGATCCGGTGATCAAAATTCGGATGTTTGGTAACTGGTTCGTATTTACGACGGTCACAGCGCCCCGGGGTCAGGTGGTCCCCTTTTGCGACCTTCTGACATGGGGGAAGCCACACTCACTTAACAACCATGTTACTAACTTAATAACTGCAGTGATTCACTTAACAACTGGGGCAAGAAAAGTCGTAAAATGGGGCAAAACTCACCTGGACGGATCTTCCACTTGGCAACATAAATTTCCGGGCTCCATTGTGATGTATGTTGAGGACTTACATCTCTCACAGGAGGGTGGAGGGGGCATCCTCAGATCGGCCTGTAGTCCTTGTTGCCTCTTGATGTGGCCTGGGGGGGGCGGCTTCAGAGCCCCCGGTGAGTCTGGCTCTTTCCTCCGCAGATACATGGCACCGTATCTCTTCGGCTGCCGTTTGGACCACGACATCATCGACCTGGAGCAGACGGCGCAGCACCTCCAACTGGCCCTCAACTTCACGGCCCACGTCGCCTTCCGCAAGGGCATCATCCTCTTCGTCAGCCGCCATCGCCAGACTTCCCACCGGGTGGAGACGGTGGCCAAGGAGTGCGGGGAGTACGCCCACACCCGCTACTGGCAGGGGGGGTTGCTGACCAACGCCCGCATCCAGTACGGCGCCGGGGTCCGCCTGCCGGACCTCCTGATCCTCCTCAACACTTTCAACAACGTCTTTGACCCTCACCTGGCCATCCGGGATGCGGCCAAGATAAGCATCCCCACCGTGGCCGTGGTGGACACCAACAGCAACCCCTCCCTCATCACCTACCCCATTCCGGGGAACGACGACAGCCCCTCGGCCATCCACCTCTACTTGTCGCTCTTCAAGACCACCATCTTGAGGGCCAAGGAGAAGAGGAGGCACCTCGAAGCTTTATTCCGGCTGCAGAAGAAGTCGGCCAGCCCCAGAGGTACCACCCTTCGCCGCCCGACGCCTAGGGTGGATGAGGAGAAAGAGCATTCTAGCTCCTCAAGCCAGGATTAGTGTCTGCATACCTGCCGGACCGAATCTCCCGTTCGTCAGCCTTCCTCTACTACAGTGATTCTCAACCTGGGCAACTTTACGATGTGTGGAGTTTGGGAGTTGAAGTCCACACATCGTAAAGTTGCCCAGGTTGAGAAACACTGCTCTACTACAAGGCTGGGAAGCAGAGGTTGCAGATCACAGCCTTCCTTCCCATTAACTCTTAGGGATGCTGCGACCTGTAGTTAATCATCTGGAGGGCCAGAGGGTTCCCCCACCCCCCCCAGTTCTGTTCTATGTTGATGCCACTCGCTTTACCTTTCCACTTCAGTCTTCTCTACACCTTGTGAGTCGCCATTTTGTAAATTACGAATGTCACTGGACATCAAGCTGCACCAAACGCGCAAGAATTGGCAGCTGAAGTGCTGGGGATCAATTGTGATCTGGACGGCGTGTGGTCCTCCTTCTTCATTGGTTTCCATATCACAGCTTGGTAGAAGATGAACCTTGACTGGCAGAGAGCCCTGGTCAGATCCAGGAGTGTGGATTGGAGAGGCTGTGAACCACAA
>NW_015396791.1:0-1194 GCF_001527695.2 Protobothrops mucrosquamatus
CCCCCCCCCCCCCCCCCCCGAACCTACAACCTCTCCTCTTTCCTCCCTCTCCACCTACCTCCCTTCTCTCTCAACCATCCCGTCTGGTGCAGTTGGGGTATCCTTAGAAAATTACATATAGATCTACAATACATCAATTTATATACATCTATCTATTCCCTTTCCCCCCTCCCCCCCCAGGACTTCCCAGAGCTGATCCAGGAAATAAACACACAATAATCCAATTCCATCCAAAGCTACTCATTATTACTACACACTAGTATAAACTTACTGTCAACGCTGCAAATACTGTATATTCTTGCTTTGACAATGTGCAGAACTGTCTGGTATATATATAGTTAAACCAGCAACTAGGAAAGGGGGAGGAGTATAAGGATAGCCCGGGAGAAAGAAACAGGAAGTAAATCACATCTTCCAAGTTGATTGGAAGATGTGAACCATGACCCTACAATAAGGGAGTGGAATGCTATGTGTAAGGGAAGAGAAGCAGTTCTAAGCATTCCACCATTGTGTGCTGACGTACTGTAACATCAATAAATGCTTTTAGGAGAAAACATGCCTGAAAGTCCTTTTAAGTGTTTCGTTACTCAGACACTTGACACTTACTATGACTCTAAAATAACATTAAAATACATACAAATTTTATAAATATAACAATATATTTTATAAATATAACAATATTTTATAAATATAACAATTTTATAAATATAACAAATTTTATAAATATAACAATAATCAAAAGCTACATGATAATTATTCAGTTCATATTTTCTCTGAATATAATCTATCCATCTTCTCCACATTGAAATAAATTTCTCCTGAGAGTGATCCTTCAGGAATGCGGATATTTTTGCCATCTCTGCAAAATACGATACCTTCTGTCTCCAATCATCCATAGTTGGTAACGTCTTCTTTTTCCAATTTTGAGCAACTAATGTCCTTGCTGCTGTTATACAGTACAACATCAATTTCATTTCTTTTTGATCCAAATTATCCATTATTATTATTATTATTATTAATTGTATTTATATCCCGCCCTTCTCCTTTCGGACTCAGGGCGGCTGACAAATGATAAAAAGCTAACATATTACACCTAGTTAAAATTTAATTAAAATGAAATATTTGAGAATGTCAAATTTAAAAGTAATTAAAACCCCTATAAAATCCCCTAGGCCAGTCCCGCTTGCTGGAACA
>NW_015396791.1:4359-7881 GCF_001527695.2 Protobothrops mucrosquamatus
CTCGGCTGCTCCGCTCTCCCCTCACGGCTCACAGCTCCGACCGGGTGGTCCAACTCGTCCTTTTCGCTCGCCGACCCTCTCCTCCTTCCAACTCCAGCCGGCGAGCACCCCCCGGACCTTTCAAGGCTCCCCCATCTCCGCCGAGGACCCCGCGGAGACTACGGAGCCGAAAACAGTAGGTCCGCCATCCTCGCACATCCATAATACCCAATAGAAATAACTGCGGTGTAAATTTTATCTTTTTCTTAAAAATCTGTTGGATATTCCACCAAATCTTAATCCAAAAGGCTTTAACATCCCTACATGTCCACCAAATATGATAATAAGTTGCGTCCATATTATCACATCTCCAACATTTTGGTTGCAAATTCGGATACATGCAAGACAATTTTTGGGGATCCAAATGCCATCTATGAAACATTTTATAAAAGTTTTCCCTTAAATTCTGTGTTTGGGTGAACTTGACATTTCTTACCCAGATTACTTCCCAAGTTTCTAACATTATTGGTTCTTGAATATTTTGAGCCCATTTAATCATACAATCTTTAACTAGTTCTGTTTCCGAATTGAATTCTATCAAAACACTATATATCTCAGTTTTGATCACATGACCCTGGGGATGCAGCAGTGGTTGTAAGTGTGAGAAACGGTCATAAGTCCCTTTTTTTCAGTGCCATTGTAACTTTTAAAGGTCACTAAACAAACAGTTGTAAGTCAAGGACTACCTGTAGAATAAAAGTTAACAGCCTCAACTTTTTTCTTAGTAAATACTTAGTAAATTCTATAATAATAAATTAATTAGAAAAACCCAAAGCAGAATTTCATCCCCCCCCCCCCCGGGTGTCTTGAGTGCCGTACAGTCCTTTTTAGGCGGCATGGAGATTCTAATCGAGCGAAGGTGTTTTCTGATATCCGGTCTCTTCTCCAGAGCATTGAGGGCTTCCGGGTCTTGAGGGAGCAGCTGCATCGCAAGAGGGGCTGAAGGAATTCTGGAAGTCACTATGACGAGGACGGAAAAAGGTATCTTGGTTTTTTACTGGTTTCTGGGGTTTGTTTTTTTGACTTGGAAATATTAATTGGATTTTCTGCTATGATGAACTGCATGTTCTGTCCGTGTTTCACCTGATAATAAACCATGATTAGAAACATGCCCTGAGCAGAGCCGGTTTGCACACAGCTGTCTTCACGGAGATGGTGTTAACTCTTGAATGCATCCCTCTTGAGCGAAATGAGTGACAGGTGGTCCTGGACTTATAAACAGTTCATTTAGTGACTGTTCAGAGTTACAACGGCACTGAAAAAAGTGTTGCCGCATCCTCATTGTCACCTGATCAGAAGCAAGACGCTTAGTAGCCGAATCATGTTTATGACGGTTGCAGTGTACCGGGGCGACGTGATCCCCTTTGGCGACCTG
This sequence comes from Protobothrops mucrosquamatus, assembly GCF_001527695.2. Classification (NCBI taxonomy): domain Eukaryota; kingdom Metazoa; phylum Chordata; class Lepidosauria; order Squamata; family Viperidae; genus Protobothrops; species Protobothrops mucrosquamatus. Next base: position 5,774 of record NW_015396791.1, read on the forward strand.
GCTTGTCAATGGGAAAGCCAGATTCACTTAACAACCGTGTCACTAGCTTAATAACTTAAGTGATTCACTTAACAACTGGGGCAAGAAATGTAAAATTGGGCAAAACTCACTTAAGTGTCTCACTTAGCAACGGAAATTTTGGGGCTCAATTGTCGTAAGTCGAGGACTACCTGTATATATAGCAAATGGAACACTGACCAAGGACTTTGGATGCTTAAGACTACATATCCCATCTTGGGGGGTTTCCCACAAACAGGAGCCCTGGACCATAATGGAATCGATTCATTGCCATTTTAAGTTGTGACAGTTGTAAAGAGGGTCACTCACGTAACCAACCCAATTTTAAAACAACTGTGTGTGTGTGTGTGTGTGTGTTGGTTGTTAAGTGAACCCATGTTTGCTGTGGCATTTTTGTCAAAAAAACAAGTAAACACTAGTTCGGCAAACATGTAAATTGTGGTCAGGTGACTGGGACACAGCAAATGGCCAAAAATGTGAGCCAGTTGCCAAGCATCCACAATGGGGCCATTTGACTTGGGGCGGGGGGGGGCGGGGGTCCTGGCCATTAGAACTGGATTTACCTGTGCTTGAGAGGTGGGCTGCCTTTTCCTTTTTTCCTGCAAGGAGATTAAATCAATAAAGTCCCATCCTTGCTGTATGGTGATCAGTGCAATCCTAAGTTGCATTATCCCAAGGGATTGAATCAAGATCACGTGAGGTATTAGTACCGCTCTACAAAGCCTTAGTAAGGCCAATCTGGAGTACTGCATCCAGTTTTAGTCACAATATTGTAGAAAGGAGTGGAGGCTCTGGAAAGAGTGCAGAAAAAAGCAACGGAGATGATTAGGGGACTGGAGGCTAAACCATGATGAGGAACGGTTGCAAGAACTGGGCATGGCTAGTCTAGTGAAGAGAAGGATCAGGAGTGACCTGTTAGTATTCCAATATTTGAGGGGCTGCCACAGAGGGGAGGGGGTCAACCTATTTTCCAAAGGCCTGACGCCCAAAGGCCTGACAAGGAACAACGGATAGAAACTGATCCTAGAACTAAGGAGAAACTTCCTGACAGTGAGAACAATTAACCAGTGGAACAACCTGCCTCCAGAAGTTGTGAGTGCTCCAACACTGGAACTTTTTAAGAAGAGACTGGACAGCTATTTGTCTGAAATGGCATAGGGTCTCCTGCTTCTTGGGCAAGGGGTTGGACTAGATGACCTACAAGGTCCCTTCCAACTCTTGTTACTCTGTATTCTGTATTCTTCCTATGTACAAGATCATGGATTGTTCCTGAACAGGTAGTCTTCAACTGAACAACCATTTGCTTAGTGACCATTCTCAGTTACATCAGCACTCAAAAAGGTGACTTACGACCAATTTTCACACTTACAACCTTCGCAGCATCCCTCATGGCCGGGCGCTTGGCAACTGGCCTGTATTTATGAGGGTTGTCCCATTGTCACATGATCACCTTTTGCGACTTTCCCAGCTGGTTTCCAACAAGCAAGGTCAACGCGGGAAGCCAGATTTGCTTAAGGACTGCATGATTCACTTAACCACTGTGGCAAAAAGGTCATAAAATGGGGCAAAACTCATCAATTGCCTTTAGTGACAAAAACTTTGGGCTCAATTGTGGTTGTAACCCGAGGACTGATTCTGTATCCTTGACCCAACTTTGGTTTTGCAGTATAGAAACAAAATTGAAAATGAGGGGTCCTTGGAGCTGTCTTGAGACCACCAAGAAGCCCTCATCTCAACCCTGTGCTACAAGTATTCACCTTTCAAATGGAAAGTTTCTCACTCTGAACTACCTTTGACAATAAAAGAGAGAAGACAAGAACAGTTTCTGTATTACAGACTTTTTACTGCCAATAGGTCAAAGTATTTGGTTGCTAACCCCAAGAATTGCTGTTTTTTTTTTACAGGATTGAAGATTCCAACAAGAATTGGGTGAAAACCATCATTTCCCCCCACTTTAATAATGTAAGTGTTGATGCTTTTTTTCCTGGTTAATATATTGGAGACAAACAATTTATATCTCAAGAAGAGGCTGTTGATGTCCTAGAATGAATTCAAAATAGTTACAGAAGTGGATCACCATAAGGTCATTT
>NW_015396792.1:0-2170 GCF_001527695.2 Protobothrops mucrosquamatus
TTCCAATCCAAACATCCCCCCCCCTCTCCGTTTTAGTTGGTCTCCATGCACCGTTCGAAGTATAGAGAGAGGGCAATTTACTAGAGAGTAAACCCCACGGAGCAGTAGAGCGAGGAGGGTGCTGAATTCGATATCTGTTGCCTGTTTCTTCGGTCATGCTTACATACATGTATACAGGTATAGGTATGTATGTGGGCATATGTGTGTGTGTGTGTGTGTAATAAAAAACAGAATTTAAAAGAGAAAAATAATATATTCAAGATGGACAGTGGTTAATATTTATATGTAAGAGTGTAGGTATATACATATGTATCTATATAGCATGTTTATATGTTATGTATGTATACACTTTTGAGAGCAGGCAACAGAATTTCATTTTTAATCTATCTTGTCTGTCTATCCTATCATCTCTCTTACCTATTATCTATCATCTCTTTCTAGCTATTATTTGTCTTTCCTTTCATCTCTATTATGTCTGTCTGTCTATCCATCTATCAATCCATCCTATCATCTCTCGTCTGTCTGTCTACCTACCTACCTACCTACCTATCTATCCATCTATCCATCTATCCTATCTATCTATCTATGGAAAATAGAGAAAAGAAAGCAAACAAAAAGAGAAAATAGGAAAGGGAAGGAGAAGGGAGAAAGAAAACGAAAGGAAGGGAAGGGAAGGAAAAGAAAAAGGGAAGGGCTTCCAGTCTTCATAACATCAGTTACAACTACATTCATATCTTTCTAAAGTTTCAGCATCATTTCCTTCTTTCCACTGTCTACCCTTTCTAACCATTAAGCTTGTTTCTTCAGTCCTGACAGATAAGCCCCCAGAACTGCTTAGGTGGCAACAGGCAAGATTATTAAATAAATGAACTCTTTTCCCCCAACCCTCCAAATTGCTTCCTTTTGACTTAAAATGTGCCAACTCCTCAAATACTTTCCCCAACAGTCCCCTCGTCCTCAGATTCCTTGCCTGGGTGTGTTTGTGTGTATATTTGAAAGTATCTTATCTCCCACCATTGCTGACAGGTTGAAATGGTGGCATCTCCCCCTCTCCAAAGTGTAGTCTTAATTCCCCCCCTTCCTGCCCCACCCCAGGCCTCACAATGGCCCCTGTTGCTTTGCATGTGCACAACTGCAGATTGTGCCAGATCTAGGGCAGGGTTGAGCTATTCCCTGACAGCTTCCTGGGTGTGCGGTGCGTCAATTCCAAGCAATTAACACAACACTGGCACAAGCCACGGAGCCAGACGCCCAAATCGCGCCTGCGGCTGGGAGACTCAGCTCTGTAAAACCATCTTTGCGGCCCATCCTGTACGAAGAAAACACGTTTGCCCAGCTGAAGAAACACGGCAGCACTTTGAGGGGGTTGGAAAAATTGCCCTATGTGGTTCGGTTTCAAAAGCCTGGAACCGTTTGGATATTTCTTCTTTCATTTTTTGAAAATCTCAGCAGAAAACCATTTCCAAAATATCCCAGCATTGCAATCCTCTCTCTCCCTGCAAAGCTGAGGAGATTTTTTTGAGTTTGCAGAAGAGAAGAAAGAGAGAGGAACCAACCAAAGAATTAAAATTTTAATACCCCCTCCAGTTGAAAGCATAAGAATGGATCTCTGGCAAATTTTGAGTTAAATCATCTTGGCATTCTCTCTGTTTTTCTTCTTCCATGGGTTGTTTTTTTTTTCTTTTTCCCCTTGGCAGTGGTAAAAGCAGTGTGGAGAACGTGACTGGCCCAAAGTCACCCAGATGGCTTTAGTGCCTAAGGTGGGACTAGAACTCACTGTCGCCGGGTGATACTTTTAGCCTGATACTTTCACCACTAGCTCAAACTGGCTGTCCCTTGTGTGGTCCTGGCATTTGTGACTCTTTCCATAAATGCTCTGATGGGGAGAATTGAGGGAACAGAAAGCGGAGCTGGGGAAAAACAACTTTGGAAGATGGTTCTTCCTCCAGCGTCTCACCTTGGCCCTACCCACGGACCTGCGCCTTTTTCGCCGAGCCCTGAAGGCCCATCTATTCCGTGCGGCCGGCCTGGCGTAGTTTGATTATGTTTTAGTGGGGGTTTTGTATGGGGTATTTTTAGAGCAGGCCTGTTATTTAATTTGATTTTAGAACAGAAATTTGTGTATATTTATCGTGGTTTTTATTATCGCCTGTTCACCGCCCTGAGTCCC
>NW_015396792.1:5082-6190 GCF_001527695.2 Protobothrops mucrosquamatus
CCTCCCTCCCTCCCTCCCTCCCTCCCTCCTTCCCTTCCTTCCTTCCTTCCTTCCTTCCTTCCTTCCTTCCTTCCTTCCTTCCTTCCTTCCTTCTCCGCAACCAGCCTTCCTTCTGCCTCTAGAGGCATGGAGAACCTGGTTGCCGTTCTCCAGACTTTACAACAGCTCCCCCCTCCAAGGCTGAGCGATAGGCTCAAATTCTTCCCTGCCAAACGGCAAAGATGTCCTCAGCAGGATGCAGGAGAGGGCAGAGCTTCTGTTGCTCCATTATGGTGGCCATCTGGACTTTGTTGACCAGTCCTGTAGTTGCTTCTGTTGCCCATGGAGGAAATGCCTTCCTTCTCTTTCCTCTTATCTTGAGGGAAGCAAAGGGGGGGGGGAGGAACATCATTGGTCTGAGATGGGTTGGAATGAATGAATGAATGAATCCTATCTTACATTGCCTTCTTTCTTTCTTTTTCTCTCCTCCTCCTCTTAACCCGTCCTGAGAAGTCAAAAGCTTCTTGGCTGGGCAAGACATAGGCGCTTATACCAAGTAAGAACAGTAGGTGACGCTGTTCCATGTTTCATAAAACAGATCACATTTGCATTAAATGGGGAAGCTGGGCATTGAAAGAGGCAACAGATTTCCCAGCACATTTCAGAGATCTGGAGGTCTCCTGCTCCAGAAAGTGGGCCAGTTTGTTGCAAAGAGCTCAGTGTCCATGCAGAAGAATCGCCTGGCTACTTGGTCCTCCTCCGGGGGTCTTTGGTCAGCCAACTTCTTATAAACCTGGATCAACTTCTAAATAAATGTTCAGAGAAAAGTAGAGAGGATGGTAAAAAGTGCTAAATCTAAACATGTTCAGTAGGCCTAAAATGTTATCTGATTAAATGAGATGGAATTCCTTCCTTCTCTCCCTTCCTCCCTTCTTTTCTCCTCCCTCCCTCCCTTCCTTCTTTTCTCCTCCCTCCCTCTGTCCTTTCCTTTCTTCCTCCCTCCTTCCTTCCCTTCTTCCTTCCCTCCCTCCCTCCCTTCCCAATTTCTTTTTCTGTTCTCCTTCTTTCCTCTGATCTTCCTTCCTCCCTTCTTTTCCCCTCCCTCCCTTCCTTCGTTCCTTCATCCCTT